>NW_022987241.1:95413-98236 GCF_010094035.1 Trematosphaeria pertusa | reverse complement strand
TCTTTCTAGTAGTAACGCGTACTTCTTCTAGAGTAAGCTCTTAAGTAAGGTCTTAAGTAAGGTCTATATAGTAATTATAGTTATTAACGTATTAACGTTAGTATATACCTAACTACATACGTATAGTCTCTAGTAGCTTCTTATAAAATTTCTCTACCTATTAATCTACTAGAAGCTAACGCTTCTATATAAGGCAGAAGAAATTATTCTAGAAGTAGGCGAAATTAGTAGCGCTTTAGTAATAAAGCTTTTAGAAATTATAGTAAGCGTTTAGCCTCTTATATAGGTCTCTATAGCTTCTCTCTAGCTAATTAAGAATATAATTATAGAAAACTACTACGCTACTATTCTTAATTATTTATAGTATTACTAATAGAGTCTAGTATACATCTTCTTTAGTTTATGTATAGATATAGGTAATAATAGTTTTCTTAGTATTCTCTAGCGTATCTCTAGTATACTAATTCTAGTTTACTTAAAGTTTATTATATAAGCTATCTCTCTACTACTTAAAGGTAATACTCTTACTATCTAATAATAATAGTAGATCTAGAAACTTAGTAGAGTGCGTTAATTAGCTCTCTTACGCTTATAACGCTAGAGGCGTAGCTAGCTAGTATATAAAGAGGTAAGAACCTAGAATTAAATTCTCTAGTAGTAACGCGCTTAAATTGCGTATAATTAGTATTATAGAGAAACGCGTTACACGTTAAACTAGTATAGTAGGCTAGTCTCTAGAGTAGGTTAATTACGCTTATAGTTACTAGATTTTAGCGTTCTTTTTAGCTAGAATAGTAGCCTATATTAGATTTTTTACGTATACGTTATCTCTCTTAGTAAGAGCGTTAGTAGTAATCTAGTAATATATATAGATTTATTATTTATATACTTATTATATATATAATTAGCTAACTATTTTATTAATAATTTTAGCTAGTGTTTCTAGAAAGAGCTCTTAAAGCTCTTTAGTAGAGGTAGAGAGTATAAATAGACCTAAGGCTAATAATAGCTCTAGTATTACTAAGCTTTAGCAGAGCCTTACAAGCTTCTAGTTAAAGTTGTTATTCTAATTCTTATTAGTTATTACGTCGTGTTACTAAACAGAGTTTTTATAATAGAAATATTAATTAGTATATTCTACTAGTAGGTTCGCTACTCTAGATTTAAGAACTATTAGAGTAAAGAGGTATTATAGGGCTAAGGTTCTACTTCTAGATTAGCTTCGCAAGAGTTCTTCTATAGTGTTTAGATTTGTTTAGCTTTTTAATTAAGAAAGAAGTAAAGGGGGGAGGTATTTAGCTACTAGCAGAGTAGCTAGTTATTAGCTCTACTAGTAGAGTAGAGTAGTATTAGCTACTAGTAGAGTAGTAGAATTATTAGCTCTACTAGCAAAGCAGAGAATTATTAATTTTTTATAATTTGTAAAAGAGGGGAGAGGTTTCCGTACGTAGAAGTTTTGTAGAAGTTCTCCCGTACATAGAGCTCTTAATAGCTCTCTTTAGCTTAGTACTAGTATCTTTCTACCGCTAACTAGTAGTCTTATATAGTGCTAGAGGGTAAGCAATTAATTAGTACGTTAATAAATTCTTAGAGTAAGCAACTAGGCTCTTGTAGCTCTAATTCTTAGTATTAGCTATTAGTAAACGCTTCTTAACAAGGCTACTTAGTTTAGCTAGATATTATGCCGCCGTCTTTAGCTAAAGAGGTATTAACCTTTAGATAATATAAGAGCTAGGTTCGCAGTCTCTACTACTATAAGCGTTCTAGAACACCTAGCTAGATAAGTTAGCTATAGGTAGTACTGTCTCTACGAGCTATAAGAATAGAGTGCTAGCAGAGTAGGTTAGGTTAAATTTAGCTATCTAAAGGTAAGAAGTAGAAGACTACTCTAAGAGGCTCTATATATAGAAGTGCTAAGTGCTAAGGCGCTAGGCTAGATTACGTAATAGAATTACGTAACCCGAGATTATATAACCTAAGGTAAATTCTAAACTAGACTATTACACTTAGAGCCTTAGTTAAGGTAAAGTATTCTAGATTCTTATAGTTAGTAATAACTTTAAATAGCTCTATAACGTCTTATAGTTTAGGTTATTATTTCTTAAGTACTTTAATAATAGTAAGAAGCTTTTTATTATAGATTTTATAGTTATATTCTAGCGTAGTATATCTTTCTTATTATACTATAAAAGAACTCTATCTAAGACCTAATTAGACGTATTAGTTTTAAGAATAGTATACTTAGTATAGTTAAATATAGTAAGTACTAGAGCTATAGTAAAGACTAACTTTAGACTTTTAAACTTATATTACTATTTCTCTTTCTAGGTCTAAGATAAGTCTTTTCTTATAAGCTTATTTAGTAGACTAGTAATTCTTAAAAAGTCTTAGATAAAGTATCTATAATAGTCTAACTCGGCTTTAACTTAGTACTTCGACTTAACTCGGCTCTGCCTAAGTTACATAACTCTACCTAGCGTCTTAGCGCTTAGCACCTCTATATATAGAGCCTCTTAGAGCCTTTCTTCTACTTCTTACCTTTAGATAGCTAAATTTAACCTAACCTACTCTGCTAGCACCTCTTATTCTTATAGCTTGTAGAGACAGTACTACCTATAGCTAACTTACCTAGCTAGGTATTCTAGAGGCGCTTATAGTAGTAGAGACTACAAACCTAGCTCTTATATTATCTAAAGGTTAATACCTATTTAGCTAGAGATAGTAGTACAATATCTAGCTAAACTAAGTAGCCTTATTAAGAAGCGTTTACTAATAGCTAATACTAAGAATTAGAGCTATAAAAGCCTAGTTACTTACCTAGAG
>NW_022987241.1:91899-93508 GCF_010094035.1 Trematosphaeria pertusa | reverse complement strand
CTTAGTATACCTAAAGTACCTTTAGACTCTTAGAAAAAACCTCTACGTTAAGCTAGCGCGTATAGAACCTATTTCTCTTACTAGATATAATAGATAACCTAATAGCTAGGTAGATAAATACTTTAAAGCTAATTTAGTACTAGAAAGCTACTAAATACGCATCTACTTTATATATTATAATACTAGCCGCTATAATATAATAATTAGTTATAAGCTACTTAAAAAAGTTAACGTTTAGGTTAACTATAAGTAGCGCGTACTAATATAGCTAAATACTAATTAATTAATTAATTATAAACGTAACGCGTTTATCTCTACATAATTCTCTTAATCTACTACTAAAGCTTAAGTAGCTTACTAAGCTAATACTAATTACTGCGACGCTCTAATATTAGTAGTAGAAAAGCTAAGAGTAATATAATAAGAGAAGAGAGAATTATAACGCTAGAAGCTTTAAGAAAACCTACGTAAGATAGATAGGTAGCTTAAGAATCTTAACCTACCTACTAGGTTGCTCTGTAAGCTAAAAAAGCTACCTGTTTTATAGGAAATATGCTTAAAGGCTAGGCTTAATGTTAATATAATTAGCGTAGCTACCTTTATAATTAACGCGCGTTAAAAAGATACTATAATTAGGCACCTTAGTATCTATAAGGTTAATTAGCTTATTACTAATAGAAAGAAAACTCTAGTCGCTAATTTAGAGAAGAAACTCTACTAACTAGTTACTAAAAAGCTTCTATCTCTAGAATATGCTAGCGTAACTATAGTCTATTTCTTAAAAAAGAATTCTAATACTCTATTACTATATAGAGAAGGCGTAGATTATAACATTAAGCTTATAGTAGAAAATACTCTAATAAATAGTTCTCTTTATAGTATATTACTAGAGCACCTATAGTTAGTATAGAATTACCTAGAGAACTATCTTTATTATAGCTTTATTATCTATAGTAATACGTTATACGCGTTACTAGTTCTATTTACTAAAAAACTAGATAGAGAATAGAGGTTTTACGTTAACTATTAAAAGCTTAACGCTATTATAAAAAAAGACGTCTATTCTATCTCTTTTATCTAGAAAACGCTTATACGCCTGTTACGCGCTAAGGTCTTTACTAAGTTAGACGTAAGATAAGCTTTCTACTAAATCTAGCTTAATAAGTTAGTAGAGAACCTAACGTCTTTTTATACGTAGTATAGTAACTATAAGTATTAAGTTCTACTCTTTAGCCTCTATAATAGCTCTACTACCTTTTAGTAATATATTAATAAGGTGTTATATAGCTTACTAGATAATTTCTATATAGTATATATTAATAATATTCTTATTTATTTAGAGAATTTGCTTAAGTATAAAGCCTATATTATCTAGATACTTAATTAATTGTATAAAGCTAAGTTATAAGTAGATATTAAGAAATCTAAATTTACTATTAAAAGTACTAAGTTTCTAGAATTAATTATAAGTACTAATAAAATCTAGAAGAACTCTAAGAAGGTTACTACTATCTAGAATTAGCCTATACCTATAACTCTTAAGAGCTTTTAATCGTTTCTAGGTTTCTATAATTTCTACTAAGCCTTCTTAAAGAATTATAGCTAGATT
>NW_022987241.1:84740-90534 GCF_010094035.1 Trematosphaeria pertusa | reverse complement strand
TAAACTAATAGAAATATAGAGATTATTAATTAATATCTTAATTAGTGTCTACGTCTATTTATTAACTACTACTAGAATAATTAGTTAGACCTTCTACTCTATATAGATTAGGTATAAGCTATATTACTATATAAAACTATAAAACTAATAGTATATAAAATTAAGTTTAGATATTAGCTAGTATACTACTAGAATTAGAAAAAGTATACTATAAAAGCCTCTACTCTACGTAAGTATCTCTTGCGCTAGAAAGCTTAGAATTTTGCTAAAAAGTAATATAACGCTATAGAAAAAGCTACTAAAATTATATAAAGTAATATTATAAAAGCGTAAGCTAGATAGACGCTCTAAGTAAATAAAAAGCGCTAAGAACCTAATTTTACTATAGGTAATCTTGTCTATATTAAACCTTATAGCTTTTTAATAAATTAGTCTAGTATAAAGCTAGATTAATAGATATATAGCTCTTACCTAATTATTACTATAAAGAGTTACTTCTTCTAGCTCTAGCTATCTACGTATATATGTATACATAACATCTTCTACGCTAATTAGTTAAGAAAAGTCTTAGAGCTATTACTAGAGTAGGTAGAGTCTAAGTAGCTACCTATTAAAGTTAATAGTAATCTAGAATAGCCTGTATATAAAATTCTAGATAGCTATCTTTATTAAAATCGTCTTTAATACCGCGCTATATAGGTTGCTTATAATTCTAACTCTACCTAGTATAATACTATAGGCTTTATTAACGCTCTCTATAAGATAAGAGACTTTTACGTAGTATACCTAGATAAGCTAGAGCCGCTATTACAATTAAATACTTAGATTAAAGCGTATAAGAAAGACAAGACTCTAGAGAAGATAGTAGAGAATTTAAAACCTACAAGAGTAGAAGAGAATAAGAGAGTAATACGTAAGCGTTACTAAAAAAGAAAAGCCTTAGAGCTTAGAAATAAGCTCTCTCTATAAGAGAGAGTAATATAATAGTCTAACTTAGCTCTAACTTAGTACTTTAGTCTAACTTAGCTCCGCCTAAGTTACATAACTCTATCTAGCGTCTTAGCGCTTAGCACCTCTATATATAGAGCCTCTTAGAGCCTTTCTTCTACTTCTTACCTTTAGATAGCTAAATTTAACCTAACCTACTCTGCTAGCACCTCTTATTCTTATAGCTTGTAGAGACAGTGCTACCTATAGCTAACTTACCTAGCTAGGTATTCTAGAGGCGCTTATAGTAGTAGAGACCGTAAATCTAGCTCTTATAGTATCTATAGAAATTAGTAAATTCTAGAAACTTTTATAAGTTTTAAAGATATAGAGGTAGTAGCTAGTCTATAATAGTTTAGACTTTAGCTAGATCTATCTTAATACTACTTAGAGAGACTATTAGATCTAGATACTTTATTTTTATAGTTTTAAATTTATACTTATAGATATTAATTTATAGACTTACTTTAATTAATTATTAGACTATCTTCTAGATATAAGCTCTATATTTCTTATAGTTAGCTAAGTAGACTAGAATATTATTAAGATAGACTATATAGGTTTAGTCTAGTAGGTTATATAGTATATAGTTAATATAGTTCTAGAATAAGGCTAGAGTATTATATAGTCTAAATAGTATAATAAGTAACTTATAGAGTCTAAATTAAGTAATAAAAGTAGTTTTCTACTTATAGCTCTTTATAATATAGAGCTTATTAAATATAGTAATAATATCTAGCTTTATATAGACTTTAGTATTATAGAGTATATCTAGAGTTTTATATATAAGTAGTAGTAGATACTAGTTCTTAATAGTAATATTATTAAGGTTTTAATAGTCTTAGTAGATATAAATTTTCTCTCTAGACTTTACTATAAGTAGTAGTAGAGTAGTATAACGTACTTAGAATTCTTATATAAATTCTTTATCTAGGTTATTATTAATCTATTTTCTAATAATCTATAGCTCTAGTAGAGAAAAGAGTCTATTCTTTTAGTATAGTAGCTTTTTCTCTAATATAAGTTTAATCTTATAGTTCTAGGCTTATTATAGTAGTAGCTTATCTACTTTACTAGGTAAGAATTTTTTATATAAGTCTACTAGCTATAATAGTAGTATTTTAATAAGATTCTTCTTTAATAGATTTAGTTTACTTTTTATAAACTTCTTAACGTCTACCTCTATAATACCTCTTAGATATAGTAAAGTTTTATCTTTAGTAAGAAGCTTATACGTTTCTCTAGAAGGTTTCTATATTTCTACTTAGTTAAGCTTCTTCTAGGTAATTTTAATAGCCTTTATACTAGAGTTATAGTAGATACTAGTTAAATATCTTCTAGGTTAGATTACTTATTCTACTACTAGATAATATAGAGTAGCTATAAAAGTAAAGTACTTAGTATAATAGTCTAGTTTAGAAATTTACCTTAGTTATATAACTTTAGGTTACGTAACCTTATTACGTAACCTAGCCTAGCGTCTTAGCGCTTAGCATCTCTATATATAGAGTCTCTTAAAGTATTCTTTTACTTCTTACCTTTAGATAGCTAAATCTAACCTAACCTATTCTACTAGCGTCTCTTATTCTTATAGCTTATAGAGATAGTACTACCTATAGCTAACTTATCTAGCTAGGTATTCTAGAACGCTTATAGTAGTAGAGACTATAAAGCTAGCTCTTATACTTAGTAATAGAAGTAGTTACTTTTATATTAGTTTTCTTTTCTACCTTAATCTAGTAGTAAAATAAGTAAGAGCTAGTTTTTTTTACTATTAGTTTTAGATTATAAAAGTATAGTATTCTAGAATAGTACCTTTCTCTATCTTAGTATTATATATATAGTAGTGTAAGTAGCCTAAAGTTAGGCTTACTTTAATAGTTATTAGTAAGCTCTTCTATAGTTAGTTATTTTTAGCTACTTCTTTATATATAGGTAGTCTATAATTAGAATACTTAGACTTACTAGGTATAGAAAGGTTATAGAAGACTTATAAAGAGTCTATAACTATAGAAGCTTAAGATAGTAAGATAAAACTAGTAGAGTAATAGTAATATTAGTAGTATTATAAGTTAAATATTAACGTTATTCTTATCTAGTCTATACTTAAGTTATAACGTCTTAGCTATAGTAGACTAAAAATAACTAGAGTTTTCTAGGCTAGAGTAGTAATAAAGAATAGATAGTATTTATAGTAGTTACTAGTAGCTATTAGTAAAATAGTATAGCTTATAACTTAGTCTTTTATCTTACTATTAGCTAGAAGAAGCGTTTATAGTACTAGAGTTAGCTTTATCTTTAGGTTAAGTTTATTAATAAGATTCTTACTAATAAATACTTATTCTAAGTATCTACTATTAATAAGGCTATTAACTATTTTAGAGTTATAGTATATAGAGAATAAAGTTATCTAAATAAGTAATAATTTACTATCTATAAATCTAAGTTATAATAGTTTCTATTTAGCTAAGATATAATAGATCTAATATATATTATTATTCTAAGCTAGTTCTAAATTTTCTTTTAATCTCTAATTACATTATTAACTAGAGGTTAGAAGTTTTCTAGAAAGCTAGAGTTTAATACGCTTATTAATAATAAGACTATAGATAGTAATATATCTACTAGAGTAACTAGACTAGAAATAGAGCTATTAATCTTCTTTTCTATAAACTCTTATATTTAGAATAGATTACCTAGTAATAGTCTCTATAGAGAGTAAGAGTAGAAGAACTAAGGTAGATACTATAGCTATAAGGTATATAGAATTTAAGTAGCTCTACGCTCTAATCTAGTTAGTTTAGTCTATCTATACCTAGTATTATTTTATTTCTTTTCTATATAACTATTCTTACTATATCTAGCCTATTTATAGTAGAAATAGAGGCCTTACTAAATATACTACTCTTAGATTAGATAGTAGCTCTAGAATAGATAATATACGTCTAGTTATATAGTATTAAAGTCTATTATTATTATACTAAAGAGTATAGTACTCTAGTAGATAGGTAGATCTTAGATTTATAAGGTAAGTCTAGCGTCTAGATAGTAAGCTTATTATTTATTAACGTAGATCTTCTTCTATAGGTTCTTTTATCTTCTCTAGTATAATTTATACTATCTATTAATATTATCTAATTCTAGCTTGTCTAAGCTTATTATAATAGCGTTAGAGAGCTTCTAGAAGACCTTAACCTTTAGTAACTTAACTATCTACGTCTTTATCTTTCTAGCTATAGTTATAAGCTAGTTATACTTAGTCTTAAAATTTAGCTAGATTTTATTCTTTATCTAGTAGTTAGTAAAGTTAATTCTTATCTATTATAATAGATTAACTAATATATAAATCTAACTTATACTCTCTAGAGTATTTTTAGAAGTTTACTATAGCTAGGTAGCTAGGTTATTAGAGTTATTAGTAATTATCTTAAATTTTATTCTTAGTAGGCTATAGGTATTACTCTCTAGATATCTTATAATATACTATAGTTAGTAGAAGCTAGTATTAAAAATATATTTATTAATCTTAAGAATATAGTAAATACTAGACTACTATATCTTAAACTACTATTAACGCTTTAGTATATTCTTCTTATTATCTTTAAACTTTTTTAGATTCTCTAAAATAAAATATCTACTACTACTACTATTAGTATTATTATTTATAAGGTTTATAAGAGTAGTTATAATATTTTTAATATAATATTACTATTAGTTATTCTTATACTTTACTTAATTAAGCTTAACTTACTATTTAGTATTCTTAGCCTCTACCTAGTTTATCTAATAGGCTAAGATATTCTTAAGTATAGAAAGAAGAGTAGTAAGAGTCTTAGCTTATAGCGTAGAGTCTTATTCTAGCTCTAGTAATATAATAAGCTTAGTTAGGTTAATATTAATACTAGCTACTATTATTTATTATTACGTAGTAAGGTATAAGTAAAGTAATTATAATTAGGTTTATAGAACGCTAGCAAAACTTTAGTTTCTAATTTAGACGAAAAAATTACCTAATTAGAGACTTCGATATTCTACTAAAAAGTAATTAGGTGCGATTAGAATTAGGTACAATTAGGTATAATTAATTAGCTAATTAGATAATAGAAATATATACTACTATATAGCTACGCCTAATTAGAGCTCTACGTACTCTCTCTAGCTATAGAATATTAAAAGTTTAGAAATAAACCTGCGTAGTATTAGTTTAGGTATTAGTTATTTTAATATTCTATATAGAAAATATATACTAAAATTATTTACCTTTCTTTCTATTACTACCTCTTTATATAATAATACTTATACCTATAATATCTAATTTCTTACTACCTCTTTGTAATTATTATAATTAACCTCTCTAGCATATAGTAGATAGGTTTAAGAGTAAGAAATAGAAGAAAACGTGTAGTTCTTATTATAATTCTTAACTTATCTACTACTAATAGCGTGTAGATAAAGCTACGCGATCTCTACCTAGAAAGTAGTAGACGCTTTTAGATATTACTAATTTCTCTATTCTTAACTCTCTCTTCTCTCTTCTTTAGAGGCTAAGCTCTTATACTATAGTAGAATAGACTATAGTAACTTCTACTCTATAACTCTAGAAGAATCTCTTCTCTTATAACTTCTTCTCTATACCTAGTATACTGTTTACGCTATAGTTTAATACCGCGACTAATACCTAGCCGTCTATCTCTACTAGTAACTTGCTAACATTCTCTTAGTAAGACTTATTAAGTTAGTTCTCTTTCTCTACTCTTCTCTTATTCTAGCAGAACTCTTAGTAAGACTTATTAAGTTAGTACTCTTT
>NW_022987241.1:82832-84730 GCF_010094035.1 Trematosphaeria pertusa | reverse complement strand
AGAACTCTTAGTAAGACTTATTAAGTTAGTACTCTTTTTCTACGCTTCCCTTATTCTAGCAGAACTCTTAGTAAGACTTATCTACTTAGTTCTTACTCTTAGTGCCTCTATCTTCTTAGTAGAGCGTATAGCACTAATTTCTATTAGATAATAATAAACTTACGCTAAATAACTTTGCTATAGCTAAGATAGAAGCAAATACTTAACTATATAATATGCTAACTCTACCTTCTATTCTAGATTCTACTTGTCTTAATTTTCTATAAGAACCTATAATATCTAAATAGAATAAGACTCTAATTACTACTTTTTATAAGTATCTAAATAAGATTTAGCTTAAGACCTATAACGTCTATAACTATTACTAGTTTAAGCTAGGTGTTTAGAGAGAAGAGTACAGAACCTACTAAGATAATTAAGTAAAGAACTTAGAGAAGCCTAGCTATAAGAGCTAGCTCTACGGTTTCTACTACTATAAGCGTCTCTAAACACCTAGCTAGGTAAGTTAGCTGTAGGTAGCATAGTCTCTACGAGCTGTAAGAATAAGAGGTGCTAGCAGAGTAGGTTAGGTTAAATTTAGCTATCTAAAGGTAAGAAGTAGAAGAATACTCTAAGAGCTC
Source organism: Trematosphaeria pertusa (assembly GCF_010094035.1). Taxonomy (NCBI): domain Eukaryota; kingdom Fungi; phylum Ascomycota; class Dothideomycetes; order Pleosporales; family Trematosphaeriaceae; genus Trematosphaeria; species Trematosphaeria pertusa. Next base: position 84,110 of record NW_022987241.1, on the reverse strand, counting down.
TCTATATACACAGGGTGCCTATACTAAGGCGCTAGATAGAGTTATATAACTTAGGCGAAGCTAAGTTAGGCTAAAGTACTAAGTTAGAGCTAAGTTAAACTATTATATTACTCTCTCTTATAGAGAGAGCTCGTCTCTAAGCTCTAAAATACGCCTTCTAGGTTTCTCTTCTTCTAAAACTCTTACGTTATACTCTTAACTATCTCTTTTAGCTTATAGTAAGTATATTTGTATTAGTTTTAAACTAGAAGCGCTTTTATAGCTACTACCTTCTCTCTAGAAAGAAAGAGGCTTGTTTTTGCGTTAGTAGAGTAGCTTTCTTATTAGCTCTCTTCTTAAATAATGCTATAAGCTTAGTAGAGTTCTAAATTACTTAGTAGCGCCTTTACGTTACTCTAGCGTCTTCTACTCTTATAGGTTTTAAATTCTCTACTATCTTCTCTAGAGTCTCGTCTTTTTTGTACGCCTTAATTTAAGTATCTAATTGTAATAGCAGCTCTAGCTTATCTAGGTATACTATATAAAAGTCTCTTACCTTATAGAGAGCGTTAATAAAGCCTATAGTATTATACTAGGTAGAGTTAGAATTATAAGTAACCTATATAGCGTAGTATTAAAGGTAATTTTAATAAAGATAGCTATCTAGAATTTTATATATAGGCTATTCTAAATTACTATTAACTTTAATAGGTAGCTACTTAGACTCTACCTACTCTAGTAATAGCTCTAAGGCTTTTCTTAACTAATTAGCGTAGAAGACGTTATATATACGTATATACGTAGATAGCTAGAGTTAGAAAAAGTAACTCTTTATAGTAATAATTAGGTAAGAGCTATATATCTATTAATCTAGCTTTATACTAGGCTAATCTATTAAAAAGCTACAAGGTTTAATATAGATAAGATTACCTATAGTAAAATTAGGTTCTTAGCGTTTTTTGTTTACTTAGAGCGTCTACCTAGCTTACGCTTTCGCAATATTACCTCGTGCAATTTTAGTAGCTTTTTTTACGGTATTGTATTACTTCTTAGCAAAATTCTAAGCTTTCTAGCGTAAGAGATACTTATATAGAGTAGAGGCTTTTACTATACGCTTCTTCTAATTCTAGTAGTATACTAGCTAATATCTAAACTTAATTTTATATACTATTAGTTCTATAGTTTTATATAGTAACGTAGCTTATACCTAATCTATATAGAGTAGAAGGTCTAACTAATTATTCTAGTAGTAGTTAATAAATAGACGTAGACGCTAATTAAGATATTAATTAATAATCT
>NW_022987241.1:72229-81197 GCF_010094035.1 Trematosphaeria pertusa | reverse complement strand
TAGAACTTAATACTTATAGTTACTATACTACGTATAAAAAGACGTTAGATTCTCTACTAACTTATTAAGCTAAATCTAGTAGAAAGCTTACCTTATATCTAACTTAGTAAAGACCTTAGCGTATAATAGGTGTATAAGCGTTTTCTAGATAAGAGAAATAGAATAGGTATCTTTTTTTATAATAGTATTAAGCTTTTAATAGTTAACATAGAACCTCTATTCTCTACCTAGCTTTTTAGTAAATAGAACTAGTAACGCGTATAACGTATTACTATAGATAATAAAGCTATAATAAAGGTAGTTCTCTAGATAATTCTATACTAACTATAGGTACTCTAGTAACATGCTATAAAAAGAACTATTTATTATAGTATTTTCTACTATAAGCTTAATATTATAATCTATACTCTTTCTATATAGTAGTAGAGTATTAGAATTTTTTTTTAAGAAATAGACTATAGTTACGCTAGCATATTCTAGAGATAGAAGCTTTTTAGTAACTAGTTAGCGAAGTTTCTTCTCTAGATTAGTAACTAGAGTTTTCTTTCTATTAGTAATAAGCTACTTAACCTTATAGACACTAAGGTACCTAATTATAGTATTTTTTTAACACGTGTTAATTATAAAAGCTACTACGCTAATTATATTAACGTTAAGCCTAGCCTTTAAGTATATTTCTCGTAAAATAGGTAGCTTTTTTAGCTTACAAGGTAACCTAGTAGGTAGGTTAAGATTCTTATCTATCTTACGTAGGTTTTCTTAAAGCTTCTAGCGTTATAATTCTCTCTTCTTTTATTATATTACTTTTAGCTTTTCTACTACTAATATTAGAGCGTTGCGGTAATTAGTATTAGCTTAGTAAGCTACTTAAGCTTTAGTAATAGATTAAGAGAATTATATAAAAATAAACGCGTCGCGTTTATAATTAATTAATTAATTAGTATTTAGCTATATTAGTGCGCGCTACTTATAGTTAACCTAAACGTTAACTTCTTTAAGTAGCTTATAACTAATTATTATATTATAGTAGCTAGTATTATAACATATAAAGTAGATATATATTTAGTAGCTTTCTAGTACTAGATTAGCTTTAAAGTATTTGTCTACCTAGCTATTAGATTATCTATTATATTTAGTAAGAGGGATAGGTTCTATACGCGCTAGCTTAACGTAAAGGTTTTTTCTAAGAGTCTAAAGGTACTTTAGGTATACTAGAACGTAGCTACCTGCTCTAGTATTAATTAAACCTCTAAGCTTAATTATAAGACTATTTATAGATATTTAGTAGAGTAGAGTAAACGTAGAACTACTAAATAGCTTTTTACGTAAGTTTATTACTCTAGTAGGTAGCTCTAGAAAGAAAACTTCTTCTAGAGCTAGGCTTTTTCTAAATTATTAGATTTATATTCTAACGTGTTATTCTTAGATACTTGTAGCTCTATAGACTCTATAGACTTCTTCTCTAGATTAACGTTCTTAATAGCTTTCTGCGTAGTAGAAGCTCTAGAGTAATTATAGCTTAGATAGCTAGGTTAGTAGTATTAAAAATAGGTAACTAGCTTCTAAATTACTAGAGCTTTATTAGATACTAAAAAACCTAGAAGAGCTAGAGGCGCGCGTTATAGTATTAACGTAATCGCGTTACGCTTTTTAGCCTTTCTAGTAGTAACGCGTACTTCTCTAGAGGTAAGCTTTTAAGTAAAGTCTTAAGTAAGGTTTATATAGTAATTATAGTTATTAATATATTAACGTTAGTATATATCTAACTACGTATATATATTCTCTAGTAGCTTTTTATAAAACTTCTCTACCTATTAATCTACTAGAAGCTAGCGCTTCTATATAAGGTAGAAGAAATTATTCTAGAAGTAGATAAAGTTAGTAGTACTTTAGTAATAAAGCTTTTAGAAATTATAGTAAGTGTTTAGCCTCTTATATAGGTCTCTATAGCTTCTCTCTAGCTAATTAAGAATATAATTATAAGAAACTACTATACTACTATTCTTAATAGTACGTAGTATTACTAATAGAGTCTAGTACGCGTCTTCTTTAGTTTACATATAAATATAGGTAATAATAGTTTTTTTAGTATTCTCTAGTATATCTCTAGTATACTAGTTCTAGTTTACTTAAAGTTTATTATATAAGCTATTTCTCTACTACTTAAAGGTAATACTTTTACTATCTAATAATAAGAGTAGATCTAGAAACTTAGTAGAGCGTGTTAGTTAGCTCTTTAGCGCTTATAACGCTAGAGGTGTAGCTAGCTAGTATATAGAAAGGTAAGAACCTAAGATTAAATTCTCTAGTAGTAACGCGCTTAAATTACGTATAATTAGTATTATAGAGAAACGCGTCGCGTGTTAAACTAGCGTAGCAGGTAGTATCTAGTCTCTAGAGTAGGTTAATTACGCTTATAGTTGCTAGATTTTAGCGTCTTTTTTAGCTAGAGTAGTAACCTATATCTAATATCTTACGTATATACTATCTCTCTTAGTAAGAGCGTTAGTAGTAATCTAGTAATATATATAGATTTATTATTTATATACCTATTATATATATAATTAGCTAACTATTTTATTAATAATTTTAGCTAGCGTTTCTAGAAAGAGCTCTTAAAGCTCTTTAGTTGAGGTAGAGAGTGTATATAAATCTAAGGCTAATAATAGTTCTAGTATTACTAAGCTCTAGTAGAGTCTTATAAGCTTCTAGTTAAAGTTATTATTCTAATTCTTATTAGTTATCGCGTTGTATTACTAAACAGAGTTTTTATAATAAAAATATTAATTAGTATATCTTACTAGTAGGTTTACTACTCTAAATTTAAGAACTATTAGAGTAAAGAGGTATTATAGAGTTAAGGTTCTATCTCTAGATTAGCTTTACAAGAGTTCTTCTATAGTATTTAGATTTGTTTAGCTTTTTAATTAAGAAAGAAGTAGAGGGGGAAGGTATTTAGCTGCTAACAAAGTAGCAGGTTGTTAGTTCTACTAGCAGGGTAGAAAGATAGTTAGCTCTACTAGTAGAGTAGAGAATTATTAATTTTTCGTAATTTATAAAAGAGAGAGGGAAGGTTTCTATACGTAGAAGTTCTATAGAAGTTCTTCTATATATAGAGCTCTTAATAGCTCTCTTTAGCTTAATACTAGTATCTTTCTACTACTAACTAGATCTACTAGTAGTCTTATATAGCGCTAAGAGATAAGTAATTAATTAGTAACGTTAATAGATTCTTAGAGTAAGTAACTAGACTCTTATAGCTCTAATTCTTAATATAGCTATTAGTAAACGCTTCTTAATAAAGCTACTTAGTTTAGCTAGATATTATACCGCTGTCTCTAGCTAAAGAGATAATAATCTTTAGATAATATAAGAGCTAGCTTTGCAGTCTCTACTACTATAAGCGTTTCTAAACACCTAGCTAGGTAAGTTAGCTATAGGCAGCACGGTCTCTATAAGCTATAAGAATAAGAGGTGCTAGTAGAGTAGGTTAGGTTAAATTTAGCTATCTAAAGGTAAGAAGTAGAAGAATACTTTAAGAGCTCTCTATATACATAGAGTACCTATACTAAGGCGCTAGGCAGAGTTATGTAACTTAGGCGAAGCTAAGTTAGGCTAAAGTACTAAGTTAGAGCTAAGTTAGACTGTTACACTAGCTATATACCTCTATAGAGTTTAGAAAACTATCTTAATTCTAGACCTATACCTACTACTCTTTCTGCTCTTACGTATATTAAAGAGATACTTATTACTCGCGTTTACGTCTTTATAGAGATCTAGTAGTACTAAGATATCTAGTATAAGTATTAGAGATATATTTACTACTTCTCTATAAACGTTAGTAAAGTATTTAGTAAGCTTCTACTTCTTTCTTAGAACCTTAATATTATTATTCTAAAGCCTCTTACTAGTAAGTAGAATAACCTAGACGCTATTAACTAGTAATTTAAGAAAGACTATAAAGTCTATTAACCTATTATTCTTACCTAGCTTTAGTATCTAGTTAAGTACTACCTAGGCTATTAAGATATTAAGATTAATAAAGACGCGCTCTAATCTTTCTCTATTAATAGTTTTGTTAATAATAGTCTTCTTGTAGTTAAGTACAGCAACGTAAATTCTAAAGATAGTAATAGTTCTTCTCTATTATTTCTACTTAAGCCTAATACATTAACTAATACTAATATTTAGAACACTAGTATACTACTTAGCTATTCTATAAGAGATTTCTAATCTACTATATCTAGCTAGATACTAGAGAATAATAGTAGTTATTATAGAAGTTCTATATTTACTAATAATAGTAATAGTAATAAGAAGAATCTTTCTTCTAAGACTACTATTATTCTAGATATTATTCTAGATATAGAAGAGTTTAAAACTCTATAGTAGTAGATTTAAAAGACTACTAACTACGCCTTCTTATCTATAGAGTCTATTCGTCGTATACTATTATTAGAGTTTAATACTAAGAAGCCTCTCTTAAGTCTAGCGTTTCTAGCTCTTTTTTCTAATAGAGCTATTAAGTTTATATACCTACGTATACAAGATATTAATTTTAATAACTACGTGCGCTACCTAATATACTATAAGAATAGTTAATTTACCTAACACTTGCAGTTTTATTTTATAACCTTTAATACGCTTCTATAGTAATAAACTACTATAAAAGCTAGGTTCTACGTTTAGCGTAACTCTAACGCTAACGCTATAACTACTAAGAATATACAAGTAGCCTTTAATAAGAAGAATAGTAGGTAGCGTCTAGTAGATTTAGTAGTCTAGTATATGTCTACTATTTATAGAATATAAGTCTATTAGACTATATAAAGAAAGATGCTTAAGATAATAGTACGTGTTAACTTCTACCTACCTAATATATAGACTAATACCTATTTTATAGGTATAATAACTATTCTATCTATTACTATTTATTATCTTCTTAGTAGCTAACTAATACTAGTATAACCTGTTGTAGTTTAGCCTACGTTTTAAAGAGTAGCGTAACGCGACTATAAGAAACTGTGTTAGAATAGTAGAAGAGTTTATTTGTAATAATTCTTATATAATAGCTTTCTAGTTCTACTAATAGTTTAAGTTATTTAAGAAGTACTATCTTATTCTAAGGTTTAATATATCTAACTCTTAGAACTAGTATAAATAGTAGAATTAAGGTAGCCTATATAGCTATAGTTTCTACTATTATAAGAGCGCTTCTAACTCTAATATTAAGTTAGAGAATAAGGCTACTCTATTTAGTATAGCTTATCTAGTCTAATACTAGAGCTATTATATTTCTACTATATACTCTAAACCTAATCTATAGTAGTTACCTAAGAAGAGCTCTATTCTTTCTTTCTCTTTTTTAAATATACGCTTTAATTTCTAGAAACTATTATCTATCTTAACCTGCTGCTATCTATATTAATACTAGGCTAGGTACTATCTCTAGAAAAATAGTAAGAATAGAGACGAGGTCTACTAATTTAACGCGTTATAGCTTCTACTACAGACTTCTACTTTTAAGAAATCTAAGTCTAAGTTCTACCTTTAGTTTCTAGCTAAGTGTAACTATACTTACCTAAATGTATACTTGTAAGAACTAGTTCTTAGGTAGTAGGCTAATACTAATATCTAAGTCTATACTAGTACTACTAGTATTGTTTAGTATATAGGTGTTTACGCCTCTAAGAGTAAGATATAGAGTAAGTTCTATAAGAATATAGCTATTAAGCTACTATCTTATATCTAAACTACTAATCTCTTATTCTTCTTTACTATAAAGTTAATAAATAAGTCTATTATATAGCGTAACTATAGTGCCTAGAAAGTTCTATATACGCTATTTTAGTTTTCTCTTATCTACTATACTTAGACTATTATTTACGTAGACTGTTACCTAGTTAATAGTTAACCTAGAACTTTTATCTTCTAGAATAATAATTCTAGTTAGCTAGAAGGTAATAATAATAATAGCGATAGAGTCTTCTTTTAGAGTAGTTAAAGTATTTTCTAGAAGTACTAAGAGTAACCTTCTTTCTATAAAGACGTTTTCTACTTAGACTTTCTTCTATACTATAACTATATTAAGTGTAAACCTTGCTCTAGAGCTAAAGCTTAGATTTTAAATTTCTACTTACGATATTTAGTAGTAGCTAACCTAGAGTAGTTCTCTAGAGTAAAGCTTATGCTTTATTACTCTTTCTATTAACCTAAGAACGTCTAGGCCTTTAATAACTACTAGTTTCTGTCTTTTACTTCTACCTATAGCTACTATTATAGTATTTATACCTATACTATATAGAACTTCTATAGTAATCTAGATCTTAGCGCTAATAAGAATAACTCTAATTTTAAGAATATATTACTACTAAAGAGACTATCTTTTAACAAGCTTATAAATTAACAACTAGAGTCTAAGAGAGTCTCTATAGATAAAGACTACTTAGATAACTACTCTATAGACTGCGCGAAGAACTAGCACGTTAAAGAGTATATTAACTCTTTTAACCTTAATTCTGCTATATATTAGGCTAATCTAAAAAGATCTTATCTAGTTAACTAGGCAATCTAGACTAATACCTTGCCTAATACTCTTTAGGCTAAATAGTAACTTCTTTATAACCTTATTATTAACTACTATATAGCGTATCTAAATAGTAACTCTCTAGCGTAGTTACTAGTTAACCTTAATAGCGTAAGTAGAACTAGAAAGACGTATATTATTAAGACGCTCTTAAATACTCTAGATACTCTTACTACTTATACTAAGTATAATTCTCTAGTATTATAATATATGCTAACTAGTATAGTAGTATATCTTATCTCTAGAAGAACACTAAACTCTATCTTCTACATCTCTTTAGTACTACGTAGTAGCGTACTTAAGCTATTACCTCTAGCTACTCTTTAGTTAATCTAGTTAAGCTTAGCAAGAGTCTAATATATTATTCTTAATAAGAAGTCTATAGTTAGCCTTCTTATACTTAGCTAGATATATAGCTAATATAGTAAGACGTTTCTAGCTTAGACCTACCTTCTATTTACTAGCATAAATATTATTCTTTTAGAAGACTTTTATTAGCTTTCTTCTATAGCGCGTAGACTGCTTTACAACTAATTAAAAGCTAAACCTATAGAGACTTATAGTTAGTCTCTCTATACTTAATTTACAAAAATAATTATTCTAGATATTATTATATAATAATAGAGTACAGACTAGGCTACTTTTTAGAACGCTCTTAATAGACTTTAGGTTAGAAAGTATACCTAGGTTAACTAGAGTCTATTTATATAGCGCTGTTAGACTACTCTTACTAAGCGCAAGTATTAGAACTTTAGCTCTACTATTTACTTATATAGTACTTAAGTAGAAGTAGCTATTATTAATTATATCTTTATATAGAATACCTTATAGCTAGTTCTTATAGCCTAGGCTAAGTATAATTATAAGAAACTTTAATATATACCTATAGAGAAGGCTAGTAACTTACCTAGTAAGTTACCTATCTACGTTAGCGTCTAATTTATACTTCTCTATAATATTTAGATAGAGCGTAGTCTTATTAATAGTACTACTAGTAAGGTTAATAGTATCTTATAGACGCCTACTATACAAGACTATTAAAAGAAGGCGCTACTAGCTATTCTTGTTACCTTTAACTATTATAGTAGTTCTAGCCTATATATACGTACTAATAGCAAGATTATTATTTCTATCTTTTCTATTTTTTAGAAATTCTACTATAACTACGCTATTAGCTTCTAGGTTTAGTTTCTCTTATACTCTATATAGGCTATAACTATATACAAGTTATAAGGCCTTAGTCTTAAGAAGACTATAATCTATATAAGTAGTGCTAGAAACTATACCTCTAGTCTTCTATATATAGTAGTATCTTAGGTTAAGAGTATTAAGAGTTTTATGTTTAATAAGCTCTTTAGCTTCTAGCGTCTAAGGTAGAAGAAGTTAATAACTTCTAAAAATATTAAGGCGAATATATAGTAGTAGAGTAGGTAATAGGTTTAGGCTATAGATGTTTAATTTAGGTAGTAGTCTAGCCTAATATACTACCTAATACCTTATTAGTTTAGATTTTACTCTTATAATCTCTAACCTTCTAATATCTCTTAGTAGAATCTATTACTCTATATATAGAGCACGACTACCTTAGTAGTCTAGCCTAATATACTATCTAATACCTTAGTAGTCTAGATTTCGCTCTTGTAATCTCTAGTCTTTCTCTATATCTAGGCGCATTACTATTAGCCTTCTAATATCTTTTAGTAGAATCTATTACTCTATATACAAGAGTACTACCGCCTTAACCTTTAATATTTACTCTAGTATATACTTAGCATTATTATTATTAAGTTCTTCTAGTAGAAACTCTTTAGCAATACTATATTCGCGGTGTTAGTAATAGCCTAATACTTAGACTAATACTAGACTTACCTATAATTAGTTAGATAGTAATTATTAAATAGCTTTAGAAGAGGTAGTACTTTACCTTCTTTTACTAGGTTAATCTTACTGTGTGTGTATAGCCCCTATATCTAATATTAAAAAGTTAGAGCTATAACTACTCGTTCTACGCTAGAGAATAGTATATAGAACTATAGTAGTAGTAAGTTAGAGTTTAAATTAAAGTTAAAACTATCTTTATCTTTAGGCGTAAGTTTATAGAGTTAATAAAGTATTTTAACCTTATTTATATTATTAGTTTTGCCTATAGTATATTTATATTCTACCTTGCTACTTACTCTATTCTATTAGTTAAGAATATTACTTAATATATCTACTAGTGCTTTAGAGCTAGAATAGATAAAGTTAAAGTAGACCTATATTATATTAGTTAACGTATTAGTTTTTTAGAGAGCTATATTTATACTTACGCGAATAGCTTATAGTTCTATATAGAGAATATATACCTTCTAGCTAAAATTATTAAGCGTAGTAAGCTTTTAA
>NW_022987241.1:37906-69439 GCF_010094035.1 Trematosphaeria pertusa | reverse complement strand
CGTAGTAGTATAAACTTAGTAGTCTTCTTCTAGAATTTAGCTATTACTATAGAATTAAACTTTACGTTTTCTATTATATCTTTTATCTTAATATCTCTATTCTTATCTATAGTATTCTAGTTATCGTCGTTTAAGAATAGAATAGTTTAAGCAGTAGTATTAGAATTAATAGCCGCCTCTAAAAGGTTAAAGTTAACGCTAATATTATGCATACGCTATATAAGTACGTAGAAGGTTTATTAAGATAGGTATTTATTACTAGAATTTCTAGACTTTACTTACTAGATCTAGTACTTACTAGTAGAGAACCTATAGAATATTAGTTATATAGTCTAATATATAGACTAATACCTATAAGTACTTACCTATAATTAATAGTAACGTTCTTAGACTATACTTTAAGCTCTTTTATAAGCTAGTCTTTCTTAGCCTTATTATTCTTCTTATCTATCTTCTATTAAACTACTAGTATAAACTTCTCTTTCTAGAAGTCTAAGTAGTACTTATTAGTAGTATTCTTATCTAGTAGTACTTAGAACTCTTCGCCTTATTTCTTTTTATATATTTATTAGTTCTTAATAGTATTATAGTTTATAGACAACTCTTTCTCTTTCTTTTATAATTTTTAAGGCGCTATATTATAATTAGCGTAATAGTCTACGTATTAGTCTATAAGAGCTAAAAAAAAAGAGTATTAGTATAAAAAAGAGTATTAGTATAATATTTAATAAAAGTTATAGATTTTCTAGTTTATAATACTTATAAGTTAAAAATTTTATTTATTTATAGGTAGGTAAGAGAATTTTATAGCTTACGCTATAGAAGTAGAGTAATAACGTTATACTTATATAATTACGTAATTTTTAGCGCGCTACCTTTACCTTAACTTTTTAATCTCTAAAAATTTTCTTCTTTCTTATACTATACTTTCTTGCTACTCTACTTAGTAAATTTTGCGCGTAGAGTAATATTTTAGCTGTTATAGACTAATACGCTTAACTAATACCTTTTTTTACTTTCTATTCTACTATTTTATAAGTACTTAAGTTTCTTTTTACTCTTATTATTATTTTTTTATTATAACTTTTTAATTTAACTTTTCTTATTACGCTTATTATTACTATTCTAACACGTTTACCTATATATTAGGTTTTCGTTCTACGTTATTATAATATAGAAAAGCTAAGCGTTAAGAAGCCTTATCTAAAGCTCTAGATACGCCTTAACCTCTGCTAACCTTGTTAGAAAATCTAGTCTAAGTCTTTTATACTCTCTTCTACACTAGAGAGTTCTACTAGGTTAAATATTTTAGCTTTATAGTTTTAAATAGAGAATTCTAATCTGCTAGCTACTTTTTCTATACTATCTTCTAGTCTACGTTCTCTACTATCTTCTAGTTTACGTTCTTTGCTATCTTCTAGTTTACGTTGTCTATCTACTTCTCTACCTAATTCTACTTTACTATCTAGACTTACTCTACTAGTTACTTCTGCTAAGTAAGCTTTTACCTCTCTAATTAATAGTTTTGCTAGGCCTACTCTATTAGCTACTATAACTTCTTTAACTATCTATTATAATCTAGCTAGACCTACGCGTAGAGGTATAGCTTATACTTATAGTAGTTATAGTAATAGTAGCTCTTATAGTACTATTACTACTAAGATACTAAGAAAGAAACCTACTTAGGTAAACACTAGTTAGTTAGGTATTAGTCTACGTATTAGGCCTTACTAACTATTTTTAGCTCTTAGAGGCAAGAATAGAAAGACTTAGAAGACGTTAAAGTAAAAGAAGACTTATAAGGCTAATATAAGTACTAGTGTTTAGAAGATAATTAGCTATAATATTAAAGTACTCTATACTTAAATTTATTATAGAGCTACGTCTAGAGAACCTAAGATACGCCGCGTAGAGCCTAGTAGTAAGTACCTATATTATTATTTTTCTAAATTCTATATATAATTTACTAATATATTAAAGTATAGACTCTTTAGAAGATTAAGTACTACTAAAGAATAGTTAGTACTCTTACGCTTATAATACTATTCTACTACCTTTACTATAAAATTAGTACTAAGTATAAGACTAATATACGCTAGCAGGCTAATATACTTAGTATTCTCTAGATACTAACTAAGAACTTCTTATATACTCTTCTATAAAGTATATATTCTATTATACGTATTAGTTTATATATTAGTCTAATCTACTTATAGCTACTAATCTTATCTATATTTATAGAAAGCGTATTACTCTTTAGGCTAGAGATATTAAGCTTGTTCTACGCGTTATATTTAATTTAGGTAGTTAGTTTAATTTTATTAATAATAACTATAATAAGTTGTCTATAGGTTAGATCTATAGCTACTTAGGCTAGAGTTAGAGTAGCAAGTATTATAGCTTAGAGTTAGAGTTTAGTTTCTTAAACGTTCTACTTATAGAACCTTTTAGGTATATAGCTCTATTAGCTTTATAGTAAAATATAAGAGCTTATCTACTAAATCTTTTTTTTTATATAATCTACTTACTACGCCTTCTAAATATTTATAAATAATTAGCTCTATATATTATAATTAGCTAGACTTATATACTATTAGTAAGAAGTTTTCTCTATTACTATTATTACTAATTACTTGCTATAGTTCTTATTAGAGTCTTAGTAGTTTTATAGTTTTCTAGAGTATAAGATAAGACTAGACTATATATAATAGTATTATAGTTCTTAGTTTCTTTCTAGAACTCTAGTATAGTGCTAAGAATACTATTATAAGATAGTAGAGTCTTATAAAAGAATAGTATAAACTATTATAGAGTAAATATAGAGGTAATTAACTATGTTATACTATAAGAAGTAGAAGGCTTAGCAAGCTACAGGAGATATCTTATGTGGGTGCCAAGGCGCTAGTCGCGGACTCACGTGAGTAGCGCCTAGACCCGAACTCGTATTAGTGCCGTGACAGGACGCCTGCTAGCGGCAGGCCTAAAAGAACGCTAACGAGCAGCTACAACAAGCCTAAAAGGATAAGGAGATAAAGCTTAAGGAGCAGAAGAAGCTAGAGAAAGCTGCTATGCTTAAAGAAAGGCGCCGCATGAAGCAGGTAGCGAAGGAAATACGCCTCTAAGAACAGCGCACGAAGGCTGCGGCACGTGAGGAAGCTAGGATCGCGCGCGAAGTCGAAAAACAACTTAGGAAGGATATACAATTGTCCTAAAAGGGTAATAGGCGTCGCCTTAAGGCTCCTGCACCTCCTGCCGATGTATTTGAGGATACTGAGGTTGATGATGTGGATTTTTCATCCATCGTTGATGTGGTGCCCACACCGAGCGCGGCCACGCGCACCCGCAAGGTACGGCTCCCACAGAGGTATCGCACGTAGTTTATCGTTGCCAATCGATTTATCAAGCTTCTGCAAGTGCTACTCTAAAAAATCTAGTGATTTTACGATATATATAGAGCTCTGCAGCTTCAAAAGTTGTGGGTGGAGGCATCCGAAAATCGTGCGTCAGGTGGGGACGTGCGCCAGGTGGGGAAACCCAGTAAACTCCTTCGTTGCCTACATGAAGCTGACGGTGCAAATCATGGCTTTTGCCCACCGCGGAGTTTGCATTTCATCGCTCGGCTAGAATTAAATTTCTTTCACCTCCGGAACCTCGTCTTGCTCTCCCAACTTACACCCTCTATGCAGAAATGCGACTTATCCACCCAATTTAGAACGAACCGGCGATGCCTCAGGTGAATAACCCTCCTCACCGGCTTCGACAAAGCCCACTCTAGATACATGCAGAGCAGGAGACTGATGTGTCTCGACTGCATACCGGCCAGCGAGCCCTGCCAATTGACGACAATTTTCTTCGCATTGTAGTAATGCCGAGACGGCGGTGGGGGCAGCGGATTCTTGAAGATCTTTCTGCCCCAGCTCGATAGCGTTCTCTCCCTCGCCCATACTATTGAAAGAATCTGGCCGAACATGTGGTATGGGACGGGCACTCTTGTGGTGTCGACTAGCGGGCTTCCGTCGTCATGGATCTTGAGCGTGAGCGTGTCCGTGTAGATCCTGAACAGCGGAGAGATGTAGTCCGGGATATAGCTCGCCACTAAATGCTGGTATGCGGGCTGCAGGACAGCGCGAGGGACGCCAATGGCTAGTTCTCGGACGACTCCGTCTTTTACGGTAGCTGAGACCTGGAGCGGATGATTGGGGAATGTTTGCTTCCAATGGCCTACGACGAGCGAGATGATTGGCTGCGCGGGAGCTGACCCCATTTCCATCTTGACCTGGCGGCAGCTCAGGAGGAGGTGATCCCAAGTGGAGAGCGGCGTTTTTTCGGGTTCGTGAATCATGGAGGAAGCGAAGGCATATAGGTAGATCTGGTGCCTGATCTCCAGCGGCAGGCTGAGGAAGGCTGACTGTGGCTGTAGTTGGATCCGCCGTCTCAAGCCAAACACTTTGGCTAGGCGAGAGCCGATGCTTCGTGATGAGGAGTCCCGAGCGCGACGTGGTTCTTTTGGGGGATGTGGTCTGCAAAGGCTGAGCCCGCAAGCTGAGGGGAAGCGTTGGGGTACCTTGGGCGCCCCTGGACTGGTCTTGGAATCCATGGATTCTGCAAGCTGCTGTCCTGATTCCATGATTCTGGAAGGGATGTTGGGTAGAAAAATGTCGAAAATGAGAGAATGTATGGAGGATGCAGATAAGATGCAGACAGTGTCGAGGTGGTCGAGGCGGCGATGCCTAAAGCACGAGCCACATGTCGGAGAGTTTGAGGGTGCTGACCCCGCGCCAAGCTTCAGGTCACGGTGCTTCAAAGCTTGCTCTGCTGCCGGTTATGGTCATCCTCGATATCGGCGATACAGATGGTAGAGAACGCCTCGGGCGACTCTATTTTGATACGAAACAGGGGCATTGCCATCAACGGATCCAAAAGTGTTCCGCTGTGGGTGGGGCACAACCCCGAGTGGTTGTATGGCAGACCATTCTCTTCTCGGCGGCTCGGGCTTTCCATATGGCTGGATTGACAGCCAGGATTCGTACAAGCGCATGGGGAGTGCATTATTAGGAACCGAGGGGGTGAAGGAGTAGGTATGAGCGGAAGCTGGAAGAGCTAGGCCGTTGTTTGGAAGATTGGCCCAGGCGTTTCCCCCTGTCCGGACTAGTGCCCTTTTAGGCTTAAATATGCCGGCATTTCCAAACGCCGACGAAACAATCGAATCCTCGCGATTCTAGCAGCATCTAGTGCCCCCATATCTATTCTCCGACGTTCAACCCTGCTGTTATCCACGGATTGCTTGCAGGCTCTGTCTTGAATATTAGTTTTAATGGCTATCGACTCGGCCAGCCCGGCACGCGTCTGCATTCGCGCCTGTGTTACAGACGTGCTAGGCGATCCTCTCAACCGCACAACAACCTTAGGTCAAGAGTTTTGCCGCAAGATACTCAATCGGCAATTCCAATCGATGCCAGCTCTAGCGAGATACGATCATGGCCACATACCCCCCTCCTTCGATTCACTCAAACCAGTTTCTGTGTGGTTCGTCTTCGACTTGAACGTAACAAGCGAGCTTACCAAGGGACAACTCAACAACCTTCCGCACTACGTCTATCTCGCCAGTAGACAACGAGCCGGCGAGCTGTAAGTTTCCTATTTTATTTGTCGCTCAAGTACTGAACGTCTATGTTTAGGGAATTCATCTCGCGGGATGACTGGAGTGATATGGCTAAGGAAAGGGCAAAGATGTATACTTGGGGTGGGAGACAGGAGCAGGAGGAGCTGCGTGAAATGCGAAATCGCCAAGGTCGGCAGTAAAGGGCGTGAGGACTCGGCGGTGTTGTACGGGTTACCGTCGGCTTGGAAATCGGACCGGAGAATCAGAGTGACCTGGGCAGCCACGCAGGCACCCGGCCCGCGCCCCAAGATGCTGATGCCTATAATTCCGCCTCGCATCTCGACTTACGCCATCTCTACCTACTTGTCTTCTGCCCACCTCAGAGAAGGACTGGTATACCACCAACCACGATTTTGTGCTCCAACCGGCTCTCATTGCCTGCCTCTCAACTCGGCACGACCGCGAAAAGCTGTCTCCATCCACGCCAAGTGCCTCGTATGAGCGTCAGAAAGTCCTGAAACAGGGACGTGGCACATGCAGTTATCTGCGGGTTTGATCCTTCAATTATTGATTCGTCACTCACCAGCCAGGGTCCACATTTGGACTAGCTGTGCACGTGAGTGATGAACGATTGTTTTAAGTGGCGTGCCTCCGGGGAATTTAAATTTGATAACCTGCTCTCATGGCTTAGCAAAGCCTAGATTCTCCTCTCCCCTAATACCTTTCAACCTCGGAACGACACTCAGTTCATTCCTATCCTGTTCCATCAAGATGACTGAATCCACCGTCTACGACCTTGGCAACAAGAAATATATTTCACAAAAGACTCCTTCATCAAAAGCGAATATTATCCAGGCGAGAAACAACAAGATGGACGCCCGACATATCCTTGGAAATGGTCATCCCGGCGTCTCCAGAATGAAGCTGCTGCTCTGAGGCTCATCAAGGCACACACCTCCATCGCCGTTCCAGTCGTTTATTCCTGCAAACAGAATAACTGGGGCGTTACGAGCCTTGCAGTCCAGCGCATCAATGGGATTACCGCATCTGAGGTAGTGGATCAGTGCCGGATGCCGGAAGGGAAGTCTCATGTCGCTACTGGCAAATGCCTCGCATGCGAACAGATCGTCGCCGAAAATGTCAACTACTTCATTGAGGAAACCGTCATACCGTCACTGCAGAGACTCAAGTCCAGTTGGACTGGACTTGATGGGTTTGTCCTTCCATCGCCCCGCATTGAGCAACACGACCGCCGGGATTCATGGGCGCCGAAACAGTCTTCGGTTCCTGACGAATACGTCTTCTGCCATGGCGAACTCTCTCGAACCAACATCATGGTACATCCTACAACTTTGAAAGTCATTTCCATTGTCGATTGGGAAACGGCAGGATATTTCCCCGCCGAGCTTGAGCGTCCGCTCTGGCGGCTCAACTATGATGAATACATGCGGACTTTCGAAGACACTGCTAGGCTTGATCGGGAAATTGCGCTTATTACAGGGTAGGGGTGAGAGTAGAGAGTCAGCTCAAGATCTGAAAGGTAGCAAAGATGTCCACAGATGCCCGGGGCAGGGAATGGCATAGGAGGGTCGAGGCTTTAAGGGGAGACCTGCTCGCTGGTCGTTGATGATGAAATACCCCATCGTTCCTTTCTCTGTCCAATTTCCTTTTTGAAGTCCGTTTTCAGCACAACCACGGAACTTAGTCCTGGCCTCGCGGTACTCTAGTGTATGGTTCAAAAATGGCAGATGTGATTCTGAAAGTTCATCTTCTTTTTTCTCTCTGGCTTTTTGCTTCTCGAGCCTGGACTTATTTATCGCAATGTACGACTCCAAACTGTAAAAAACTAGAGGAATAGACCCGCGAAAGAAGTTGGTATCACTCCCTGGGAAATTCGTCTAGCAATTATACCTAACGTCATCCTCGTAGAGACCCCTTATCACCGACATTTATGCAACTGCATAGCCAGCTGCACTTGGTCGAAATCGCAACGTCCTACGCCATACAACTTCTTGCCTGCAACACCGTATGTACTCTTCTCGATTGCTCTGATCTTGCTAATATGAGTGATAATAGTCTTCATGCTCGCTTCGGCTCGTGTTCTTCGGGGGCTGGTTAAAATGGATACAATGCAGCCCGTTCCTTGTTTTCGTTGCTCCAATATCCTGCACCATCATCGGACATGCCCAATGGTAATACCGCTCTACACACGTCGCTCTGTATGCCTTTCTGATTAGACAGCAAGCCTCAAGACATGCTCTACGTATACGCATGGGTTCCTCCCTTCCTCGGGATAGCCCTTCTCGTATGTTCAGTCCCTCTGGGCTTGAATCTTCGTAAGCAGGAAAGACTCGTAAAAGTTAATCAAGCATACATCGACCAATTGAAATCCTCCATCGCCACGAACATATCAGCAGCACCTTTTCATATTGCTGGAACAAGTTTTTTTTCATACGCGTTTGCGTGAAACATAGTCCACAAAATATCCAAAAAAACCATCTGCGGAGATATTTCCTGGTACGTTTCGTGAGCCTGGGTTAGCAGTACGGACTCTGACATTTTTAGGCGGATTTGCTCTCCCAGTTTCTGTGCACTCTCGTTTTCGCGCACAGCACCATCACAAGCTTAGCGACCAAAGCTTTTCTCGTGATTCCCCCCCGCGGGAGCAGTTCTGCGGAGGGGGAAACGAACCTGGTCCACACAAATGGCAAACCCTGTTCTGCCATCAGAGACGAAGAATGTGCAGTGGAACTCGTATCGACTAAGAGCCAATCTGTACGAAAGTCTCAGGAGTCCATCTTCTCTGGTAAACGTATGAGCATCGAAATATCGGAACTTAGACACGTGTAAATAATAATGGGCTCGGCAGATAACGTCGTAATACGCACAATACTTCCTCAATCTATCCTATGTCACTGAAATTTCGTACTTTAGTTCATCCCACTCCCATGACGTATTCCCCTCCATCACCAGGAGACCTTTCCATGCTGACCCCTTGCACTTTCGCTCCGACCCATTCACCTTCACCGTTGCCAGGTGTCATTAGGCTGTCCAACAGCAAGCTAGCGCAACGAGCGCCTTCCGATTAAGAAGAAGACTGGTCGGACTCCAAGTTGGGAACATCCGTCATGGGGCTTGAAGCAGCAACGCCACTGCAATCTAACTGAGAGCCGTTGAGATAAGACGAAGCGCTATTTAGGCCGGTTTTCATCCATGTTTGGAAAGAGCAGGGAGTTAAGGATCGCTTGGCGTCTTCTTCGAACCAACTGTTTCGGCTCGTGTTGTGAACGAAAACATATTCGCCGATGTCGTTCATGTGATTCTTCCCACAGGGCTTTCGGCATTTACGAGGCCGGTCCACGGATTCTGCTAGCTGCTGTCCTGATTCCATGATTCTGGAAGGGAGACTGGGTAGACAAATCGCGAAAACGGTAGAAAGTGGATGGTGGATGCAGATGCAGATGCAGACGAAGGAAGAAATGAGCCAAGGTAGTGATGCCTAATGCACGAGCCACTGGGCGCTGACCCCGCACCAAACTTCAGCCTTACTGACTTGGCGTGCCTTGACGATACTCAAGGCCACATATGCCTCACGATCGACGGAGAACCTCTGATTTCGGGCCCAAGTTAAAGCCGGGCGTTATAAATGTCGTCGAGAGTGCTTTAAAGCTTACTCTACCGCTAGTTATAGTACACCTTCACCGGTCACCGAACATGGCACAAAGTCATAACCATCCCGCACGCCAAACATGGACTCATTCGCAGAGACCATCCGAAGCCGCGGGGTATCTGGTTGGTCTAGCTTCACCCGCTCTCCACTTCGCTCGCCCTCAGCAAGCACCTTCCCCTTCGCGCCCACCTTCCACCATATCACCCCAGCCATAGCTTCCCCAAGACCGACCTTGTACACGTGCCCGGCAAGAAAGCCGGCCCTGGGATCGATAACGGGAAAGAACTCTCCCAGTGCTTGCGCAGCGCTGGGCACAAAGGTGAACGTAACCTCGTACGGCGTTTTGGGGTTCGCTGGGATCTCGATGAAGGAATCCTTCGCTACCGTTGCGACGCGACACCCGCCTCGGGGATACTCCCGCAGCGCATCAACGAGTGGACGTTCGACAGTCTGCCCTGTAGCAGTGTCGGTGAAGACCAGGCCGTTCCGCTCCAGAGCGGGTGCACGTGGATGTAGTATTGTGTCTGGAGCGTACACAGTGAGAGGTTGGCCATAGGTGCCGACGACGTATGCGGAGAGGGTAATAGAGAACGGTTGATCGCTATTGATAAGGAGGATCTCGGAGGAAGGTTTGGAAAAGACGAAGATTTCCAGTGATGTGGCTTCCGTCATAGTGGGCGATGATGGGAGCTCATGGTTAAAGAGCTGACTGACTTTCATAAGGAGGTCTCTCACGACGTTCATGTTGTGTCGAATTGAGGAGGAAATTTGATTGTGCAGGATCGGGTCAAGGGTACGTTTTATCTGCGTTTGTACCCCGTGTACGACAGTGACGTAATGTACCTAGGTAACTGACCCTCTCTTACAGGAAGCGCACATGTTCGTCTTCATTTGGAAGGTTAACTTCATTTTACTCGGTCACTTCCGTCGGATACCACGACTGCGCCTTTAGCCAATTTTCTACGTCGTTGTCCTTCGTTTTAGGTGAAGTGGTGGCACACGGTGGTCCCACAACAATGGCATCCGAGTAAACTGTGACCTAGTGAACAAGGGTATGAGAGGCCCCTGCTAGGCAATGGAATTATTGACTACAACAGTAAAGGCTCGTAACCACTGTGGCTTAAGTTACTAGAAGACTTAGGCATAAACATAAATAGCGGTCTATATCGTAGACAAAATGAGATTCACAGCCATTCGTGACTCCTACTCAGTCACGGAAACATTATGCATTCAAGACTTCTTTGCAAAGCCTTCGTGGTCCGCAGGCCTCGCCGGTACCCCCAGAAGACGTTAGCTGGACGCTTACAACGTACGAGGCCAGTGGCCGTGTCATAACCAAACCCATCCCGCGTCCTAACATCACCGATGCAGTCTTAGGCTATCACCGCATCTCGAAGCGCTTCGAATCTCAATACCTCCACTTCGATTTATCCGACCCAGTAGACAAGAGGCATGTGGATCAGCTCAAACAGGGATGGAAGGACGCTATCAGGATGGCGTCAATTGTGGTCAACGACTTGGACTTTGATGGTTTTATCTTCAGGGACTACTTTGCGCCAGAGCATAGTAACAGAGTGAAAGCTGTTTTTGAAAGCAAGTCCTACGTTCTCTTCCCTTTCTAGTCTACCTAGGTACCCTGACGCGCTAACTACTAAAACTAAAAGATATGTACGAGAACAACGAGAACGAAGGATCACCGTATCTAGGCTTCGTGTTCTGGTTGAAGAATGATTGGGGAGGTCGATGTGTCCCCGTGGGGCAAGAGACTCCTGATACAGACGTCGAGATTGCGTACCAGGTAAACGAAGTCGTATCTGACTCTCCCAGAAGCGTGGCGCACATGTGCGACCAAGGCTATTTGAGGCTAGCAGTCAGCGAAGTCCAGTGCGAAGCGTTGGGAGATACAGTGTCGACGCGCATGCAGGTCCTTGCAGGCATCCTAATACATGAGTGGACGTAAGTTATGTCCCCACCCCATACCCATCTTCCAAATGACAGATTCCTTTTACTAACCACTAGCAAGTCATTTCGACCGAATTGGCGCCGATGCTGTCGGTCACCACATCACGGATGCTGCAAATGGATACGGCCCCCTTGCAGTCCGCGCGCTTAACAACGAGAAGAAGCTCCTCAATGCCGACAATTATCACTGGCTGGCGCTGGAGGCTGCGGAAGATACTTCTCGGGACCGCGCGATAGCCGCGATACTGACGACCCAGGATGTGGTCAGGGCCACTGCACTATTCAGTAATGGTCCAGGAGGAGATCCAGTAATTGGTGTCACGGAGCTCAATTCTTGCGATTGAACCTTTGCTTTTATCTATTAGAAAAGTTGTTGGCTTTGTGAAGGTTCTTGCTTGTGAATTTACTATATCTGGCTTACTATACCCTATTGTTACCGAATATATAAGGCATCATAACTAAAGAGCAGAAGGATTGGACGATCCTTTTACCCAATAGTTATGAGCCCGGAAATTCCGCACGAAAATTTTCACGACGCTATCGCTACTCCGCGAGTCATACCACACCCCACGTTCGAACCCCGCATCAACCACCACAAGCCCAGAGGCATGACCCAGAGAGGCATGGCCCAGAGGTAGCTGGCCTAATAAGAGGCAGCTTTCCACTCGCAACAGCGACCTACAAGCTGGGGGGGTGTGTTACCGAATATATAAGGCATCATAACTAAAGAGCAGAAGGATTGGACGATCCTTTTACCCAATACCTATGTACTATTCTCATGGAGGCAAGTCGGACGTTTTGAGCTAATTATCTGAAACCTTGCGCTGACAGCTTCCTGGTCTGAACAAAATGGAGAGGATTCCCTATCGCAAGTATGACGCTAGGGTCAAGGACCAATCAACGACGCCCGTCGATATTTCCGTACGCGAATTGACGAGTGCCCGAGCACAACATCATGCCCAGGTAATCCTTCCCCTCAGGTCCCTATATATGAAGCCACATTTTCACACCTCGAAGACGTTGCTACAGATGCCAGTCGCCATGGATCACCTCGTAACAGTCGTCGTTGGGTACACAGCTTTCTGCGTTCTCTTTCTCGCGGTCTTCGTAAGTCATTCCCGGGGCTCTACTTTTTCACGCAGGCGTACTGAATTGAACGCGTAGGCCACTGTTAAAGGTGTCTACAACATCTTCCTGCATCCCCTGCGTCGCTATCCTGGCCCGAAGACGTGGACTGCAACACGCCTCACCTGGGCCTACTCAATGCAATCAGGACGCTTCCACGAACACCTCCACGAACTCCATCAGCGATACGGCCCGGTCGTTCGCATTGCACCAGGGGAGCTATCTTACATCGATCCCCGAGCGTGGAAAGATATCTACCAGCCTCACGCAGGCCATCAAGTGATACCGAAGGGTACTTGGATCAAAGTGCCTCCTGGAGAACCCCACAGCGTCGTCACTCTTGACGAAGCTGCACACACGCGCAACCGCCGTGCCCTCATGGGCGCCTTCACCGAGCATGCAATCCTCGAGCATGCGCCGATCCTAGAATCCCACGTCAGTCTCATGATGCACAAATTCAGGGAGCAAGCCACCTCGTCGCAGGGACGTGTTGCCGTCGTCGACATGGCCGCCTGGCTCAACTTCCTCACCTTCGACATCTCCGGCGCATTGTCCTTCGGCGAATCGTTCGACTCGGTCAAGAACGGGAAGGCCCATCCTTGGGTCGAGATATCCTGCTCGTTTGGCAAAGGCATCGCGCTCATGGCGTCGGTCAATTTCTTTTCGCCCCTCGACAAGCTCCTCGCGTACAACATTCCGAAGAAGGTGCTGCAGAAAATGGAGTACCACAAGCAATTGGTGCATCAGAAGTTCCTCCAGCGCATGGCTATGCCAAATAAGGGCAAGAGCCAGGACTACGTCGGCTCGATCCTGCAGTACAACGAGACTAAGGGCGAAGTCAAGATCCCCGTGGAAGAACTGGAGAACAACATGAACGTTCTCATATTTGCGGGAAGCGAGACTACTGGCACGGCTCTGGCTTCCATTATCAATGCGCTGCTGCGCTATCCGGAGGCTCTGCAGAAAGTTGTGGAAGAGATTAGAGGTGCATTTGGCAGCGAGGACCAGATAACCGTAAGCACCGTCGGTCACTTGGAGTACCTCACAGCCGTCATACAGGAGGGCATTCGCCTTGGACCGCCGGCAGCGGTCGCTCTTCCCCGGGTAATTCCTAAGAGTGGAGAGGTGATTTGCGATCAATGGGTTCCTGGCGGCGTAAGTCATCCCTGGCCGGTCCACCTTTCCCTCCATCCCACTAACTTCCCCTGCCAGACTTACGTATCCCTCAACCAATACCCCGCCTACCGCTCCCCAACCAACTTCACCCATCCCAACTCCTTCATCCCCGAGCGCTTCACTCCTTCCAACCCGTTCCCTTCAGACAACATCTCCGTGTTCGAGCCCTTCCTGGTGGGTCGCCACAAGTGCCTTGGCCAGAAGCTTGCTTGGGCGGAAATGCGGCTCACGCTTGCCAAGCTCTTGTTCTGCTTTGATATCGCTCCCGTGGAGGCATTGGGCGACTTTGGCGAGCAGAGAACGTATATTTTTTGGGAGAAGAAACCGCTGATGGTGGAGCTAAGGGAGAGGAATGGGTAGGGAGAGGGTGGGGGAGGAGGATGGTGGCGGTGCGATGTGAACATATCGGAGCCGGCGGGTCCTCAGCAGGTAATGCAGCGATCTAAGGAACAGTGAAAGCTTGAAGAGGCATTGAAGTAACCCGCTTTTGACGGTAGATAGATAGCACAAGTTAAGCCTTCAGTCCAGTCCAATGTCGAGGAGCTGAAACACACTGCCTGCACGATTCTTAGTCCGCCAGCTCTTCCAGCCGGCCGAGCAGCTCTTCCTGCTCGACTTCCTCCAGTTTCGGAAACTTCGTCTCCAGTCGCTGCATAGCAGCCCAAAACCTGTGTATGTTGTGTATTGCCCTAGCTGGGCCCTGTGCTGCTCCAGGTCCCGGAACGTGGTTATCATAGACCCGCTCCCAGCGGAATCTATCTGGGTCTGGCTCC
Source organism: Trematosphaeria pertusa (assembly GCF_010094035.1). Lineage (NCBI taxonomy): Eukaryota > Fungi > Ascomycota > Dothideomycetes > Pleosporales > Trematosphaeriaceae > Trematosphaeria > Trematosphaeria pertusa. The sequence goes on along the minus strand of NW_022987241.1, from coordinate 55,131 downwards.
TCGATTTGCGCGTGCTCCCGAAGCCCAGGGAGTTTCCGCGACTTAATCTCTGTTCCCGTCCTTGCTTTCCGTTTTCCCTCCTCCTTCCCTGTACGCAGTCAGCTTCGAATGGCTTTCAGTGTCCGTCGGTTTACTTACCGCCGCTTCTGGTCTCAGTGCCGGTCCGGTCCTCGCCCAGCGTGCTTCCGGGCGGCTCGTCATATTCGTATCTCTTTAATTGGAAGTTTCCGCGCTGCTGTATCTTCCCCAATAGGTCCATGATGACGAAGTTCTTGCCCTCGATAGGCCTCGGTCTGGATATCTTCGCCCTGTCCTGGAGATATTCGGCCCATACGGTGGAGGGCGGCAGGAGCGTGATTCCGTCGCCGAAGAAGTTGAGGCGTTCGAATACTTCCCCATGAATGTGACCGGCGAGGAGGTCGAGCATGTCTGAGTCGAAGCTCGTCCCCGCCTGGCGCAGATGGTCGTTGATGAGCATACCTAGAATGGGCACGAAGACCTGGGCAGCGGTTGCAACGCCGTCCAGGTAGTGCTCGGCGGTGTTGACAACGGAAAGCTGCTAGCTGATGGGCACGTTCAGAATGTCTTTTAGGGAGAACCGTTCGGGGCTCAGCGCGTGTGCGACTGAGGAGATCACCGTGTTGAAAGTGAAGAACGTCTCGTAGAACGCCCATAGGAGCATGTCGTCGCCGGAACTCCGGGGATCGAAAGCCGGGAACACGTTCGCTTCATGGCCTGGAAGGGAACTGTGACTTCCTGCGTCGTCGCAGTCATTCTGTCCGTTCTCAGAAACCTCTGCTCGAAGAGTTTCCCTTCCAGTTTCGGTTTCCGCTTCCTCGGAGCTGCTCCAACTGGATGATGCGGAATTGATGGAGATAGAGCACTCGTCTTCTTCAGCGACGATGTCCGCCATGGCGGCGAGGAAGATGGAGTAAGTGTTAGTTAGGAGAGATGGAGCAGTCAGTGTAGGAGAAATGTTAGTAGCTAAGAGAGGCCGAGAGTGGCCCGTGCTCTCATTCACTTCGTCTGCTCTTCCACTTGCATGCGATGGAGGGAGAGATATCGTAATAAAGGCGACGGGTTGAACGACAGTGAATATACGAAAAAAGGAATTAAACGTCCCCTGAGTAACATTTCGGGTCAAACAGCTGACGATTCGCGAATGGAAATGGATGACATGGCCTAGCCCCTGTAGCGGAGAACGAGACGTTGAGTGTGCGTCTCAAGCTCAACCGCTGATGATGGAGCTGCGTAGGGGCTTAGACAGGAAGAAGAAAAAGGTAGACCGCAACACGTGCGCACACAGGCACAGTACCACACGTCCAAGGCCCTTTGAAGCACCTCAGGCTCCTGTTCCACAGCACAAATTCCTCCTCTTTTACGATGAGGCTGGCGCTGGGCGGTATGTCACGGTAGTCGCACTAGCGATGTAGTCATTCAAAGGGTATCATATTCAAGGAGGTACCTGTATGAGGCGCACTCGCAGTCCCAAGCTCCACACCAGGCCAGTCATATCGCCGGTTGTCTAACCCTTCCGTCATACTGTGCATCCCAAGGCATACCCCATCATGCCGCCTCATTCCCAAGCCCTCCCCTCTCCACTCAACGCATCCCCATCCCCGGCCCCGCAGTAATCCTCTTGTTGCGCCTCCTGCGGACCAAGAGGGCAATGATGAGAAGCACGATAACGGCCACGATAATCGCGATGACGATGCCCGCAATCACGCCTCCCTTGATCTTGCTCTTGCCCTTCGTCTTACTCTTGCGCGCGATGAGGTGCATGAGCTCGGCGGCGGTGCTGGAATGAGTTAGCAGGCATATCGTGAGGAGAGGAAGAGTTGGCGAGCAGTTGCTTACTTGGGATCGCCGAGCGTGCGCATGATTAGCTCGGTGTTGATGAGGGGCGGCATTGTGGGCGGTGGTTGGGTGCTCGCGAATGGACGTTGGTGAGGTGGTGTTTCAGGTGGCGCTCGCAGTGGATGGGCGTATTGCAGCGGTCCTGTCGCTGGGGAAGTTGTCCGACGGTCGCAAGTTTAGTTTTGAGTGTGAGGTTATTCTCGTGAATTCTTTAGAAACCGGCGGGGCGGGCCTGCTGATATAGCTCTGAGGGTCTGTGTGATTTGGTGGAGGTGGCGCAGCACGAAACCCTGTTTGTTTCGGCGTTCGTCGAGGTGTCCTACGATGACCGCATCGTATCAAACAGCTGGCAAAATAAACGAACCCGGGCAGCAAGCTGAACTGCCTGGGTGAGTCTTCCGGCCACAAACGATGTTTGAACGAGATACGAGGGAACATGATTGGCCATCTCCAGCCGGCTGTGCATCCATATGTAACAATCAACGCTGGCAATGCTGGAAACCCTTGCAAGACGGGTGAATCCAGATTCGGAGTCAATAGCTTGTGTAGCGCAGCCTCGAAGTCTGTTTGGCTTTTGGCTTTGACTCAGAGAAGCTTGGTCTGCAAAATGGTACATGCAGGAGAGTAGTCCGCTCCTCGCGCGGCTCATTTAGAGGCCGCGCTGGGAACAGGAGATTCGAGATCTCCGCAGGATCAGGGGCGGGTTGTGGGTGCGGCTACATGCGAGCGGGGAATGGCACAGGTAACGCGGGTGGGAAAAAGACTGACACAAGGGATTCCATCGAAAATCGAGAACGAATAATGATATTATGGTCGCCATTGTTGCTCATAAGTTTTCTTCCAGGCTGCAAATGCCGGCAGCGCCCCAAACGCACCTAATCAACGCACACAGTGGTGGTATCGCTTCAATATCTTGTTCCTTCATGAACGGGAGCCCGTACTCCACGCTCAGTCGGCGCTCCAGTATCACACCTATGACGGAATGGCTTCATATCCACCCGCGTTATGAGACGCACGGTCCGAGAAGAGGTAGTAGATGATCATGCCGACGACGGGGAAGAGGAAGACAACCAGGCACCAGATGACCTTGTTCATGGGCGTGCGGTTCGACTGGAAAATCTCCACTGAAGGCGGAATACGTTAGCAAGTTCCTTTGAAGCTATATGGGACAGGTGTAGCAGACGCACCCCACGCAATGATATCGAGAACGAGGACAATGAATCCAACGATGCCGCCGCCGGTGGGGCCCTGCCACGAGGTGCCTTGGACGGTGACGGGCGCGGCCTCGGCGAGGAACGCCAGCGACAGCTGGAGGAGGGCAGCGATGGCGAGTTGGTACATGACGACGGCGGGTTTTCGGAGCCCCGGTTCGAGAAATTGTATTCGGTCGTGTTTTGCGGGAATGCGGGTGGGAGAGCGGATGGTGTTCTGTCGCGGGGCGGTTGCTGCCTGTTATACCTCGTGTGGCCCGTGCGCAGGAACGCCCAAGTACGTCACCGCCACGTAGCTTGCAGTACCTCCATCACTGCTTGCACACGGTAACCAACAACTCTCCAGGGCTATTCGTGCTCCTTGGCGGCAATGGATTGGATATGTCTTATCTCCGCTTCCTGCGCCCCTGTTTCGTCCCGAATCCTGCACTAGTCAGCCTCCAACCGGAACATTCGACTGTCGCGTGGTCAACGCTAGCCCCCCTCGAGCACACCACTGTCGTCGAGGTACACGGATATTTGGTGCCTCATTTCCTAGGTACGTTTTCAACTATCTTTCCACCCATCGCCTGTGTTAGCGTTCAAGGAGAATCAGCCCTGTGCCAGTCACGTGATTACCTCACGTGACGTCATGTACACCTGGGCACCTGGGCACCTGGGCAATATATGTTGCCCCCACAGTTGGTGCCTCAATCAACTCTTCAACCATCGATAAATCTGTACCCTCTTTCAAACGGCCTGAGCTTTACTACTCTGCCTACCTAGCACTTGGGCAGCCACTCAGAGATATGCACACTAATCCGTTCTAGAAGCACCCCGCTCTAAGGCCCCCATAGTCAGGTGATACTCACAGCAACCCTGGAATGCTCGTATACCTCATCGGAGCCCCGGTGGTCACCCAAGCACATATGTCTACAGCCGTGGTGCGAAATAGCATGGTTAATGTCGCTTGGCGAAGCAGCATCCGACCCCATCCGCTACTACAAACTCCACCTTGATGATGGCTTCCTTTCAGCAATTCGACCATGGCCCCCAACTTCACGATATCTCGGCGAAGCTTCCGCGCTGACCCGAGCAGCGCTTAGGTGGGTACCTAACGCCCTGGAAGATCCTCCCGATGCTAATGTGAGTACGGCCCCAGCAGCCAACGACGGTATAAATATAAGCAGCCAAGGGCGCAGTCCAGTGATGCCTATATTCACAACATTCATACCCAGTAGCTATGTCCGAAGTACCTCTTATCCCGCTTGTCATTGACAACAAGCCATTCGATGACCCGGACGCACAGGTCGCCCTCAACCATTCAGCCTTCCATGGCGGCAGTCCTTACACCAGATATGTGTCAGCCACCCCGGCATCCACAAAAGCTGCTGTAGAGTCATCGCTCCTTGCCTTCAAAACCTGGCCTCAGACCCTTCCATCGCAGCGGCGCCAGATTCTACAGAGAGCGGCTTCTCTTATCCGGGAGAATGCCGTCAAATTGATCCAGGTCCAGGTCGAGGAGACCAACTGCACCGAGTTTTGGGCACAGCGAAATGTCGCGTGGTCTGCTACACATATCGAAGAGATGGCCGGTCGCATCACCTCGGTGCTTAGCGGTGAACTTCCCGTCTTGGAGACCCCCGGTCAGACCGGCTTCGTCTACAAGGCGCCGATCGGCCCGGTCCTGAGTATCCCGCCGTGAGTGTGCGCCTGAATCTTTAGCGTCTCGATGATTGATTTTTACCAGATGGAACGCCGCTCTGTTCCTCGCTTGCCGGACGATCGACACGCCGTTGGCTGTGGGCTGTACCGTCCTTCTCAAAGCATCGGAGCAGTGTCCCCGCACTCACCATATGCTGGCTGGTCTCTTCCACAAAGCTGGTGTCCCAGAGGGCGTTCTCAATGTCATCCAAGCCCGTCGTGAAGATGCGGCTGCCGTGACGGAAGCTGCCATCAGCCATCCTGGTATTCGCAAGGTTGAGTTTATTGGCTCGGCCTCGGTTGGTCGTGTTATCGGATCACTTGCTTCCAAGTACTTGAAGCCCATTCTCATGGAGCTTGGTGGAAAGAGCCCTGGTATTGTCCTGGAAGACGCCGATCTGGAACTTGCGGCTAGATCACTCGTCGAAGGAGCCTTTCGTCACCATGGGCAAATCTGCTTCTCCACCGAAACAATCATTGTTCGGCGGGAGGTTGCGGACGCTTTCGTCGAGTGCGCAAAAAAGGTGGCTTCACAGTGGAAGACAGAGCCCGCGATTTCGGCTGCGGGGCCCCGAAGAGCCTTGGGGTTGGTCCAAGATGCGCTATCCAAGGGCGCCAAAATTCTCCTCGGCGAACCGAAGTTACTGAATGACTACTCCCTCACCCCGATCATCCTTAGCTCGGTTACTCCAGAGATGGAGATTGCCGATGAAGAGAGCTTTGGACCCATCGCCATTCTTAAAATCGTGGCTAGCGACGAAGAAGCTGTGAGCATTGCCAATTCAACAAGCTACGGCCTCGGTGCCGGTGTGTTCAGCAAGGACGTGGGTCGTGCATTTCGAATTGCGCGGCAAATCGAGGCCGGCCAGACGCATATCAACTGGCCATACGGGACTGGTGCGGATGAAGGTGCGTATCGTCATACTCTCCATGCGCTCCTCATGCTCCTGAGCTGACTGGCCGCTTTGTAGCAACACTAGGAGTGGGGCTTGCTAAGTCGAGCGGGTTCGGTAGGCAGAACGCCAATCACGGGCTGGAGGAGTTTTTAATTGTCAAGACCATCACCATCACTGATCCTGTGGCGCATTTTAAGACCCTTAGTGCGATGCAAGGCTGAATCCGTTCCTGCGCTCAAAATAGTCTCCTGTGTACGGACTTCTTCTCTGGGGTAAGCGTGACCGAAGGAACCTAGGCCATATCGCGGCTTATTACCCGTTTTGGCTCTCCGATAGCTCGGACCGAGAAAGCTTGTACCCCTCATCCGAATACAAAAGACGTCGAAGTTCTACCGTCACCTCTCTGATCTTCCCCTCCCGTTATCCCTTGGGCTACTAAAAATTATGACCAAGTTGATCTGCGTCATCGGAGCCACAGGCAATCAAGGAGGCTCCGTCGCCCGTCGCTTCGCTCAGGATCCGGACTACAAAGTCCGCGGAATTACGCGCAATCCCTCTTCTGAAGCCGCCCAAGCTCTGGTCTCTGAAGGCATCGATGTTGTCGCCGCCGACCTAGACGATCCGCCATCCCTCGCTGCCGCCTTCGAGGGGGCGAACCTAATCTTCAGCGTCACAAACTATTGGGAACCTTTCTTCCGCCCAGATTGCAGACAGAAAGCCGCTGAGCAGGGCATCTCGTGTCGCCGCTACGCATACGATGTCGAGTACCGCCAGGGGAAGAACATCGCAGATGCTGCGGCGACGGTTGTGGACTCGCTGGTCGAGAATGGCTTCTTGGTCTCGACGCTAATTCATGCGGGGAAGGCTAGCCGAGGGAAGTTTAAAGAGCTGTATCATTTCGATGCGAAGGCTGATATATTTCCGGAGTACGTGGAGGAGAAGTATCCTAAACTGGCGAAGAAGATGAGCTGTGTGCATACGGGGTATTTCATGACGAGCTACCGCATCCTGCCGGAATGCTACTTTGCAAAGCAAGCAGACGGCTCATTCCAAACACGCTTTGCCACCGTCCCCAACGAGCCCACCTTCCACCTCGACGTCAACACCGACACGGGCCCCTTCGTCTACGCCGTCGCCCAGATGCCACCGGGCAAGACTTACATGGCTTGCGGCACTATCTGTAGCTGGACCGACTTCAGCGCCACCTGGAGCCGCGTCACGGGCGTTCCTGCGTCTTACAAGCAGGTCACTCGAGAGGAGATGATGGAGGCGGTCCCGGATAGGATGCTTGCTGAGGAGACTACGGATATGTTTGAGTATACGAGTGAGCTTGGGTATGCGGGAGGGGCGGAAGTGCTGTTGGCGGAGGATCTTAGGAAGGTGAGTGTGGAGATTGCTATTGGGGTGGGTTCGAGATGGAGTGCTGACTTTGAGCATAGGCGGGGATTGAGTGTCCGATGACGAGTTTGGAGGACTGGATGAAGAAGCATGATTGGAGTGACGTGCTGAATAAGTAGGACCTTAGAGCGGGCTGAAAATGCCCTGGTAGATTGGGAAAGATAACTCAGGTGTGAAAATGCACTTGGTGCTTTTGGATACCGACTACCTTCCAGAAACTAGAGAGCGCTTCCAGAAACGAGCATATCTAATATCCGAAACTAAGCCGAAAAGAACTTTTGCTGCAGATATACAAAAATCATTGCCCAAAAGAGAGAGATTCCAGCTTTAGTTTCTGCGTGCCGAGTTTCCACCATATCAGCCGCAAAGGCCGTGATCCCCGCTCAGGCCACTTCCTGCCCCTGAGTATCCAGGCCCAATATACCTCCTAGCCGTTTTTGCCTTCCGCCTCCCGAAAAACCTCCCCCCAGGCCCTCATCGGCCGTCCAGTCTCACGACACTCTTACCACTCCAGCAATACAGCTTTCTCCATCGCCCTCCAGTCGTCATCGGGTATTACGAAGCCGGGCCCCTTGCCGCCCGGGTCCACTTCCTCATCAAGACCGTCCCCGCTCTCTTGGGAGGACAGCTCCAGTTTCTTCCTCCTCTTTTTGGCGCGATGCGCTTCTTCTGTGTCGGTGGCGCTGAAATCGTCCTCATCGGTGCTTTGTTTCCGCTTTTGGCCGACGTGGTTCTCCTGCAGCGGGATTTCGTTCTCGGAGGACATCTCTAAGGTAGAAGCATCTGACGAATCGTCGGTACGCGAGATCTCGTCTGAGGAATGTCCTTGCGTTCTTGGCTCTTGTCCGTCTTCCTCTTCATCCTCCACGCAGAAACTTGAAGCGAGGCTCGCTGAGTCAGTTGCAGGCTCCTCGGTTTTAACTCTGTCATCCTTCTCGGTTGCAGGCTCGGTTTGGACTCGTTCGTCCTCCTCAGTTTCAGGCTCGGTTTTAATTCCTTCGTCGTGCTCAGTTGCAGGCTTGGCTCCAACTCCATCATCCTCTATTATTCGATTGAACTCCTCAAGCTGTTCTGCAATCTCATCCGAAGGAACGAAATTCGAGTTCCCGCGGCGATACTCGCGGAAGATGTCCTCACAGTCGCTCTGAGAGAGGAAGGACTCCTTGAAGGGGCCGAAATCAAGTTTCTTCCGCTGGAACACACAGGCCGCGCACGCGATACCATTGAACACGTAGCGCCGGGCTTGTCTGGCCACGGCTGCGTAGTAGCCGGTGCGGGAATTGAGTTCCTGTTTGAAATTGTTACCGGATATATAAGGCGTTATAACTGAAAGAGCAGAAGGATTGGATCCTTTTGCTCCGGATAGAAATTCACGAGGGTGACGTTTGTAAGTTCGGAGAGTTGAGAGTTCTCGGGTTTCAGCGCGGTAGCTACGAAGCCCTGCACGATGGAAAGGTGGAAGAGCGTCGCTTTCAGGCAATATGCCAACGTGTTTCCGCTTTCTTCGAGGCGCTCCTTCTCCAAGGTAGCACTGGCGAGCTGGTGTTTCAGGTTCTGGTAGTCCTGCTTCAGGAGGTCATAGTCACGCTTGAGGGCGGCGCAGTTTCCGTCGGTATCGAGATTCCGCGGGCTGGCTGGGACCCTGAGCTGCTGGGGCTGGGAGTTTCCGGCCTTTGGAGTTGTCGACTTGGCCATGGTAGGTTATGGAGCGAGAGTTGGAGAAAGACCGGGGAGAGCGTTCGGGGAGGGGTGTATTAGAAAGAGTAGGAGTAGAAGAGGAGAATAGAGTAGGAGAGGAGAATAGAAAAGCAAAAGGGACGAGTGGAAAATATATTGCTAAGGGGGCTTTATAGTATTGCCGATAAAGACCGGTAGCGAGGCGCAGGAGATGAGGGGACTGGCCACCTAAGGTGGCGGGTCCCAATGGTCGCTGCTGAGCTTGGGGGAAGAGGTGGGTTGTTGAAGTAGGGATCGAGCTAGGAGGTGAGAAAAGAAAACCTTTCTGATATATGTTATAGGAGGTTGGACGTGAGTTAGCTAATGGCATTGTCAAACTAAAAGACTGGAACGTTATTGACGCGGGACGAAGTACGAGTGCTCCGAAGATTTTAGAGTATTGGAACACGGACATGGCAGAGATGCACGCGTTGTTATATGTGGCCTAGAATTTTAGTGCCTTTTGAATCGAGGATCTCGCAGAAGAGTCCACAGCTCATGCTCAGCCGGATGTATCTTCGCTCGGTCTTTTGCTGAGACTCCGTACGGTGTCTTAAGGTCAGGATCTGCCCCATGTTCTAACAGCCATCTGGCTTCTTCCACTCGTCCGTACACAATCGCGTACATGAGAGGCGATCCCCGCTGTCCGCGCCCGTCGTCACAAATCTTGATTGCATCATCCATCGCGTTGATATCAAGCCCCAACCCAACCAGATACTCTAGCATCGGTATGCGCTCACCAGGAGGGATGGGGACGTCCGCTCGCCCTCCAGCTGCACGGTGAAGAGGAATGGAGTTCGACAGGACTGCCCCGTGATCAAGCAGAAGCGAGAAGATCTCAGGTGTGCATCTGGCAGCTGCTTGGTTGAGTGTGACGCCTGAGTTGGAAATAACCCTAATTTGGTCAATGCGTGCGTTCGTGAAGTGTGGCGGTCCGAGATTGGGATTGGCTCCGCGCTCCAGAAGAAATCGGATTGCTGGCCCATCGTTGCGCGACACTACCATTCTAAGTAGAGGAGCAATTCAGCATCGTTCTCGCAAGCGCCTAGCTGCCGCATCAATACGCGTCACTGCGTAACAAGAGTTCCCTGATTACAAATTCGCAAATACGAGTCGTGTATGATATGCTGAACTGCCTGAGTACAGGATTCAGAGTGCATATCTAGATTGAATAGGAGACAGAATTGATGCGGCGTTTGGTGAGAGGGACGAGCCACTTACCGAAGTAGGGTATCTCCACCCAGCACCCCGGTGTTCACGTTGAACCCAAAATCGAATAGCAGCTTGATTGCACTAAACGAATTTGATGCAGACATTACTGTTTGGGCGTCCCATTGCACGCCGTTAAGTAGCAGCTGGCGTGCTGTCTGAAGGTGAAGGCAATCAAGGGCACGGTTAAGGCCGAATGTTAATGCAGCGGGTTCTTGATCGGATGCTAATTGTAAAGCAAGAGCAGTATTATTGTATTGACAGGCACTGAGAAATTCTCGGCATGTCGCATGTTCGGGATTTTGTATTAGGGGCCAATCCAGGAAAGGAGGCTCCTCAAGTGTCGGTAAACTTGACGGCATGTTGGCTAGGATTGGATGTTGAAAAACGAAGGGGAGTGTAAGAGTGATGGATCGGGAGAGCTGAAAGCTCGGATCATATACACTAGTACTAGCGCTGTCATGTGACCTCAACACTAACCAACCTTGGAATGCCAAAATAGTCGAGATCCGCGGATTACAAATTGATGTCCTAAAGAGAGCACCGAATTCATGAAACGTGTTCATTCATATTAGATATGAGAGGTGGCAATGTGGCGTAGGATATTGTTTCGTTTCGCACTGGGGCTGGGCGGAATCGCGCCAGTTCGGAAGTCCAGCCTGATTCGCAGCATTTTGGCCCCAAGGAAGCCAGATCAACCGCACAGGTTCTTGAAATCGGCCCGTGGAGAAGGATGACTCTTCTTTTCTGGTTGGAGGCAGGGCACCTGTTTCAATGGAAACATGTTTGCCGGATCCTCCTGGAGCCACCGCCGCAGGTGCATCGTCACACGCCGATGAGAACAGCTTGCAGGACGCGCAACGTTTCTAGCACGTGTATACAGCGTTGGAATCTAGCGCAAACATGATTCCGCACTTGATTCATCATTGTAAGTCCAACTTCCGTCTCGAATCATTTCGAGTAGACCCCAAATTGTACCGTCGACTATTTTAGTGTTCGTGCGGGCGGCGCTTAACGATGAAGTTTGCCGTGCAGCTTCGCCGTAGGGCACAGTGAAAGAGTCACGAATCCTGAAGCCCTCGAGCAGCAATCTTTGGCTACCGTTTGCCCAAGTTTCAATTTCCAAATCCATTCGCCTGTTCGTGGAAGTCCTTCATTTCCCTAGAAAATCATGACAGATAATCACAGCCACTGGAGAAGAAAACTATATAGAATGCAGTTGAGCTTGACGATGATTGAAGCCAGACAATTCATACATTCTTCTCGATATTTCATTTCACCCGAGCTAGCAACCATGAGAGTATTTCATGTTATCCGAGCAATTGTTTTTGCGTTCTCACATACATCTGTGCTACTCGTAGCCAGTCAAGATGTACCCTCTCAGAGTCCTCCTCCATTCCCAGTTCCTGCAAACAGCAGCAGCACCGTGCCTCCTGGGAGTGGGACTGGAGTGTTATCGAGTTCCTTTTCGTCCACGACTCTCATAGGAATGGAGTCGACCCATACTTCAAGCACCGGAGTAACGGAAAGTTCATCGACTTCTAATAGCAACATTGCACCACCGGAGACTAGTACCGACTCTCTGTCTTCAGTCGACACAAGTCTCACGCCGACCGATTCAGCAACGATCAGCGACAGCTCGTCTTCGTCGGACTCTCCCACTCCATCAGAAGCCACGTCAAGTGGATACTCCACAAGCTCCACTTCGGGCACCGGAACTATCACAGATGGTCATTCAAGCACCGACTCAATCATTCTTCCTCCTGAGCCTACAGACACCCCTTTCAGCACCGATGGAGTCATCCTTCCATCAGGGATCACCCTGCCACCAGACCCAAGCACAACACTTCTTCCAACAGGTATGGTTTTGGGGTGCAGATAGCATCAATACCTCTTCATGTTTGAATCGTTCCCAATGAGAAGCCCAAATGCTGACTTCACTCCTTCACTGATAGGTACTGAGATTCAGTCCAGTGCTTCGGACATGTCCATTATCATCGCAGGCATATTCCCTCTCATACGAAGTTGGATTGGTGATCCTCAGCCCCCTCAGGTCACTAGTGTAACAGACGAGCTGGACAATATCCTCCCAAAAGTCTCCGATTTCTTAGGCAAACTTCCGAAACCAACAGATGGAGTTGAGCCATGCAAGTCTGGAGCGAGACGACGAGCTGAAGAAGCATTTCAAGGAATACAGACATTGAACAAGCGAAGTTTCCTTGGAGGCTTATTCAAGACTGCATTCTCCCTTGTGACTTGCGTCATTAACACGACCAACAAAGTTAAAGAAGAAGTTATGCGAGGGACTACCGACGCAGTAAAAAATTTACAGAACGATCTCATACCCCTGGTAGATGCTCTCAATGAGGTGGACCCGAACGAGCCTGACCCCTCTGCATCAAATTCCGACCAACCAAGTTCGACACAAACGGAGTCCTCATCGTCATCTTCATGCACTCTCAATACAGTTAGTAACTGTAATATTGCATGTACCGCCATTGCCACTACTACTGTTGGAGGAGTGAGGAGACAAGCGAACGGCGAAGCGTGTACCACTGTTTGCGACGCTCCTATAACGAAATGTGGTGCTACTGGCGTTACGTCTGCGTCAACGACAATATCCACAACGACCGCCGTTCGAAAATGCGCCAAAGGCTGCTCTGGTTGTAACGCTCCCATACCACCACCGGAGCCTATCACTGAAGGTGACTACATGACCGACACCAATGGCATAGCCTACGCTCCCGCACCAACGGTATCGGCACTATCTACATACTCCGACTTGGCGGCACGTAATATCGCACCCCGAGAGACTGGCCCATCAAGCCGCAATCTTTACAAGCGCACCCTTACTAACCCTCGCGATGATCCGTGGCATGGAGATGTTAGCAAATGGCTACTTGCAATGGTAAAACAACCAGGTACCAAGCGCCTTGAACACGGTAACTATCCGGGATGGTTCACAACCTCTATAACGGATCGACTGCTTGACGACAGAAATAGCTGGAGCTTGGGCGACATGAACGGATGTACCGCCGTCGTTGTCGTTTCCCGCAAGAGAATATTCATGGCGCACATTTGGGAAAATCCCACGATGGATAACACTGATAACAACTTTCAACGGGATGCTCTTGACGCTCTAAGGAATCTAGCCGGTGATGGCAAGGGTGTTAGCCAAGGTGTAAGCGCGTTTACCGGCCCGGGCGGAGATTTCGAGAACATCGTCGAAAACCGTGTACGAGCAATGGTCAGTAAGTAATATCGCCGTTCACATACCACATGGGAGACACTCCGCTAACTGTGACTCAGTCACTCCGAACAAGCCAGGACAAAACGAGCTGCAGTATCCGTATCAAGTCAGGCTGATTAGCGACATGTTGAAAAGCGTCCTTGGCTTATCCGACATCCTGCCCGTGCTCCCGATTCCCTACTGGGCCAGAGACGAAGATCTCCTATGGCAATACCCCCGCGGAAAACTTCTTATCCAATACGATCCGGTCCAAGCGATGCAGCAGACACCAGGCCAGACCTGCCCGACACAAGTTGCGGGGCTTGAGGTATGGTTTGAGGAACTCTATTCGTCTCCTCGCCATGGCGATACCTGGCCAGCTTTCCCAAATCAGCTTGTAGCTGCACAACCAGGGCCTTCAAGGCGCTTCATTCGAGGAAGGCAAGTAACGGACGCAGACGAGGAAGAGTGGCAAGAGTATGAGAACGTCCTGAGACGCCAGAACGGAGTTTGCGCCAGACCTTCTGGGACGCTGTCTGGCTCGTCAATCGCCCAAGATCCAACCACATTACAGACCTCGCTCGTAACTACTTCAGATGGTGGGCACAGCTCTGGTACTCCTTCAACGCCCGGCGAGCCGGTCCCTAACACTACAATCGACCAGCCACCTACGATGACGGACGAACCTCCAACAAGTACCGACGTACCTGAACCCGATCCAACACCAAGCCCGCCGCCAAAGTCCAAAGCACTATCGATCGTCCTGAGCGCCTTCAGGAATGAGACGACGGGCGAGGACTACAACTCGTGGGTCTTCTTTGAAACAAAAATTCGTGAACCAGCGGAGGTATGCGGTAATGCTACCCTCGATGATCGAAATACACGATGGACTGACGACAACGCAATCATCAAACCTCCGTGGCCGCACGGAACTTTCACTATGACGCTGTACGGTGAAGACAACTGTCAGTATCTGAACGATGGCAACGGTGCTGGTATACTTCATTGTCCGAGCTTTGGTGACGGCAATAACGTGAGCTGTCAGGAGGAGCCAGAGAAGAGCCAGGTGTCGGAGATCACACAGTGCATCTATTCACAGACAGTCTCCATAGCGGTCCATCGAGTTACTTATTGTGAGTGGTGAAGTGAAAGTTCTTCAGTGGCGATGACTAGACAGAGTGGTTCGTTTAGCATCCGGTGAAGTCACACTGTAGGTTCGGTGTAAAGGCGTTTAGCAGGAATAGAAATGTCTAGGACCCATCAATTGGCTATCTAAATAGTCTTGATAATGCCCAACTTCAGAGTTGAGAGGCGTTACTGTGAACAGCCAACCTTGTCTATCCGTGATTATGTACCGTATCCGTCGTCTATGCGCCAGGTAGGAACCCTATTTTATCGGGTAATACCCCATGACTCCGAGAATATATTCCTGAAGGCTATATGTTCAGGTGGTTGGTACTGGGATGATATGCAGAGTAAGGCCACATGCGGCGGTCAATTACTTTCCTTACCTGCACACAGCGTCACGTTTAGAACGACATGCTCCGACTCGTACCGCTCTGCTGCACCTGTTGCAGTTAGTGTCGTACCCGCCGGAGCCGCTTAAATAGCTTACGAGAGTTCAAACAGCCGCCGGAGGGTGCCCATGTCGCAAGCTAGGCATTCTGTCGATATCAGCATCCAAAATCCAGACGAGAGTCAGCCTTTACTCGGGACACCAAGGCATAGAAGCGAGGGAATATGAGATGGTATTTCTTCCGTAGATTATTGCGGACTCGCTGCTCCATGTGCCCTGCAGCTAGCTAACTCTATGACCATCCTCGATCCCATTCCAATAAAGGGAATAGGCGGCGACATCGCCCCTTCTCACGCTATTGAACTTTTGAAGGCCGAAATGGAGAAGAGGAAAGAAGAGGACCGGGGTATATAGGAAAATGGGGAAGAGAAAAGGTTGCGCACCGTGATACACTGCCGATGCGAAGATGAACCGACGGAGAAGAGAACCACTGCTATTCACCGATTGTAGCTGCTATAGTCGAATTTGACTTAGTCCGCTTAACAGTTCGCGGTGATGTAGCGGGCTTAGTAGCTGGGCCTGCCCGCTTGTTGGGACCCGGCAGCTAGCGTGCAAGCTCGTCGGCGGACGTATCTGATTCCGAGATATTGCTGGGCCCTCGCTGTCCGAGGGAAGGCATTCGTGCCGGCGAAGAAGGCATCGCCGAAAAGCGTTGGTTAGCTGTCCGAATTGCGGCCTCCCTCACTTCCTTAGTCCACAGAATTGCATTACGGAAAGCGGTCAGACCCTTTTGGCATGTTTCCGCATCGCCGATAAGCGCATAAGCGTTAAGTCGTGTGGTGACATAGGTAACAGCCGCACCGTGGCCAACTGGGGGAAGCATATGGGTTCCATATAGAGTTAACGCCCCGCTGATGTATGTGGAAGAGATAGCTTTGATGCGATTATCGAATACGGTCTGATCTATGCCGAAGGACTCTAGAGCTTGGATGGCCCTAGCTCCGAGCGCAGCGTCATAGATAGCTTGCCTACGAGCAACAGCAGGCGTGCAGTCCTCTCCTTTGGCAGCGAGAAAGAAATTTGGAGCTGCTGGAAGGCTAGTCTGTGTAGACGGTTCGATAAGGTCCGATAGTTGTTCCCGGATCCGGCGATTTATCTGCTCGGGACGGGCCCCGTAGTATAGATCGGAAACGGCCGCGGTAAGTTTGACATCGATGAGATCCTTGAAGTTGAAGAACGTTATTCTTCCGCCGCGGTACCTCCTGTCCAGTATAGTCCCTTCTAGCCAGCCGAGAACCGCGTCGGACGTGCCGCTTTCTTTGAAACTGTCGACAACGTCCTGCTGGAACTTTACGAAGTCGTCTTCGCCAAACGACGATAGTGAAGCGTGCGGTTGTCTCAGCCGTTCCTTGACCTCCTGGACATTGTGCGCCTGCTGGGGGCTTCTGCCGTCCGGATATTTGTATAGCGGACCAAATACGCAATGGTCTGTGAGACTCTGCTCAAAATTCTTGTCGTATAGGCTGCTTCTTCCGGACGATTTAGTCTGCGGTTGAGAAGGTCGTTGAGACGAGCGGTAGTCCTGTGCAGACGATCTGGACTGCGATCGGGAGGCGCGCGAAGAGGGGCGGCGAAACCATGGTGAAACCATTGAGGGATCGGGGTACCGCACGTAATTAGCGGTGTACGGGAAGCATAGAGGATAACTTACGCTTCGCACGTCTGTTAAGTCGGGGCCGCCGTGTCTTGCGAACCGCCGGATAGCGCTGTCGGAAGTTGCAAGGGAACCGACACTGATGTCGATCGTAGGCGCAGGCTGCAACGCTGGCGAGTTCCTTCGGTCGAGCTCGCGGAGTGCTGAAGGGGTAAGCCAGATGCGCGACAGCGAGTCCCAGAAGGGACTGTGGCGCCTTTTGGAATGAGGGTTGACGTCGCCGGAAGCGGGTGAGCGAGATCGTTTACGAGCGCGCGAAGACTCGGGCGTAAGCATAGGTGCAGAGGCACAGAATGTGTGTCGCACAGGTGGGGCTGCGAGAGGCTTCAGTGTTGTGTGGGTGAAGGTGTAGGCAAAGGCAGGTGCACGTCGCGGGTTCGGTCTGACAATTATCCGCCTGTCACGTGAGATCTACACGACCTTTGTGTAGTAATCCCTTAGCGATACTAGACATTACTTAGTTATGTAATACTAAAAGCTCTACTAAATATATATAACGTACTTTATCATCGAACCCCCCATATCATCGAACCCCCCACGATTTCTTGGCAACGAAAATCAACGAAAACTAACCCGTTTTTCTTAAATAACTAGGCGAAACCTTAATATTTTTCTATAAAAATTTATATATATATTCTTTATAGTATATTACACCTTATAGTAAAGTTACACTAAGATATATTACGTAATTAAAAAGCTATACGTATTTAACTAACTTTTAGAAAAAATCTAGTTTACTTCTAGTTAGTACTATTATATCTCTATAATAATCTATAAAACTTATAGTATATAGTAT
>NW_022987241.1:0-37648 GCF_010094035.1 Trematosphaeria pertusa | reverse complement strand
TATATAGTTAAAGTCTACTATAATTTATATAATAATAAGTTTATATAGTTAGAAGAGAAAACTCTAAAGAAGATATTTTTCTAACTTCTATCTCTTATTACGCTATACTTAGAAGAGCTAGCGCTATAGAAGTTTTATAGATTATTATAGAGATATAATAGTACTTACTAGAAGTAAACTAGATTTTTTCTAAAAGTTAGTTAAATACGTATAGCTTTTTAATTACGTAATATATCTTAGTGTAACTTTACTATAAGGTATAATATACTATAAAGAATATATATATAAATTTTTATAGAAAAATATTAAGGTTTCGCTTAGTTATTTAAGAAAAACGAGTTAGTTTTCGTTGATTTTCGTTGCCAAGAAATCGTGGGGGGTTCGATAATATAGAGGGTTCGATAATAAAGTACGTTAACTAGCTTACTAGTCTACTATCTATTAAAATATATATATTTTATTTTTAAGTTTTTATAACTATTTAGAAGCTAAAAAGCTAGTTAAAGGCTACTACGTTATGTACTGTATCTGTTGTCTATGCGCCAGGTAGGGGAAGAAAGGTACAAATACACTTCAAGCTTACAAGACATTGTATAGTTAATAGACGCTAGTGCGAGGCAGCGGATGGAAAGCGTCATAATGGGGTAGCTTAGGCACATCACTTACGATACGCGGCGAGTACGGAAGCTACACCATAATCATGGGGGAATTCGTTTACTTAGAAGACTGCTACAGGCATCGGGTGGGATATTCTCATGTATCTCTGCTACCGCTGGACACGAGAACTCTGTTGATGGGATTGATGAACACGTGATTGAGTCTGCTTGGTTCTTTCAGACACGGTGCTAGCGCCCAATGGAAACTTTTTGTAAAATGACCACCTTACCAATGTGTTGACGGGGTGGTTTTGCGGCCTCCTTTCCAGGCGGTGAATGTACCGACACGTGCTAACGCGCCTTTTCCGTATTGGGAATGTTTACCGAAACGGTGGCTGCAGCAACTCAGACGCGACGTGGCGCGACAACAAAACACCTGGGCGCCAAAGTATGCGACTATCACAATACCTTGAACGAGCGCTTGTGCGCCATGGCGGGTCATTATAATCATTTTCGTGATCCTCGACTCTGCGTCGCTCCTACAAACGACAGCCCCTACAAGGACGACGAGCGAGACCGAGTGCAGGAGCTGTCGCGCAAGCGGCCCCGGCCGGATTGCGAGACCTCCGCTTTTGAGCGCCGGGAGGCCCAAGAACAGACTCATGTTCACACCATTATACCGCCGAACGCAGGTGATCTTGGCAGGCATGGCGTTCCGTCAGCCATAACAGGTATATGCTAAGCGCACTAGGGCACCTTTCAGTTCCCCGGATGAGAAGACGTTCCTCCATGGCCGGATCGAGGAGCTGAATGATCACATTGCCGCCCTGCACGGGGACAACGCCAGGTTGACGGCGGAGAAAGCCAAACTCGCCGAAGACAAGGCAATTGTCGCCAAGGACAAGGCCAACATCAACAGGCGACTCAAGGATATAACTAAGGACCATGCCGGCATGGTGAGTTCTCACGCGAAGCGGGTCGAAGAGAAAGACAAGGTGATCCAGGAAAACGCGACACTGCTGCAGGAGAACGCCCATCTGCTGCGTGCGAATGCGGACCTGCGCGCGGAGAATACGGGCTACGTTCAAGATATGCTCTCTCGAGAACGAAGGATTAAGGAGCTCGAGGAGCAGTTGGAATATGTGAAGGGAGAGAGGGGTCCTCTGCAGGGATTCGATGATGCCACGATGGTTGTTGGACATATGGAGGAACGGGGCCGTCAGAATCGCCGAGACCAAGATCGAGACGGGATTCGCGCTAGGAGCCGCTCTACGATGCGTGGCCACGAGTGGGACAATGGACACAACGCAAGCGGCGAAAGGGAGAGGGGCCGAGACCCGGATCGAGCGCGGGGACGGTCGAAAGCTCCCACAGACCGCGGAAGATCTAGGGCACCTGGAGACTATGGACGACCAAGGGACCCTGGTTACGACAGGGCACAATCAAGACACCGCGACAACGAGTGGCGACGTGATATAGACGGCTCTCATTGGAGGCGCGGTGATGACTCGTATCATCCTCCTCGTCGTGAGCGTAGTCGTGCTCCGTCAAGCCGGACTCTGTTCCAGGCCGGCAAGCTACCACCCACTGGTCCGAAAGGAGATTTGAGGAGGAGCAATTGAGTGACAGAGGGGCGATTGAGATCCATATACACCCCTTTATGGATTGGCTTAAGATAAAGCTTAGGATCAAGAGCATCAGAGAAGCAAAAATTGTAAAACTTCCACAATGGTAACTAACCTACATTGAAGAGGACCATAATTTCCACACACCCCGCACCATTCTCAAGCATCCAAGAGAGTGACTCGACATGGATACCCATCCTTTGGATGCGCTGCGCCCTTCTCAACCTGATATGCCCTCTCCCCTTCAAAATTCTCAACCTCTCTCTTCTTCAATCCCACCCTTTCTGCCCACCCCTTCGGCCTAACACCATCCCATTCTTCATATGCAGGCTTAATCTCAAACCTTCTCACTGTCAGCACAAGCACGACTCTTAACTCCAGCATGGCCAGATTCTGCCCAATGCAGTTCCGCGGTCCATGCTCGAACGCTCGAAATGCACCGGCTGGCGGGTACAGTTCGTGTCCCTCTTCGACCAGCCACCTCTCGGGCAGGAACTCTTTGACGCGGGGCCAGAGGAGTGGATGATGATGCAGTTCGTGGTGTTGGATAGAGATATGAACTCCCTCGGTGGGATACAGAGTGCCATGGCGGCCCACAAGGGGCACGCCTGGTAAGCCCGCTTTGTTCGCTCCCGCGGGAGGATAAAAGCGCATGCTCTCCTTGATTGCGGCGACGGTGTAGGGAAGTCTGTTCAAGAGGGATGGCTCATCGGTAAGCTGCTGAGAGGCATTGCGCGGATCCGGGCCGAAGATGCTGGCATGCTCCTCCTGCATGTGCTTCAAGATATTTGGGTACTTGGAGAGCATGTGGTACGTATATACCAAGACGCTGGTTGTCGTGTCATGGCCAGCGAAGAGGAAGAGGCGCATCTGCCGCGTCGCATGTTCAGCAAATGTTGGATCTAGCTTTGCTTGCGCGATATCCTTGTCTTTGAGCCGGGAAAGGTAGTCTCTCAGTGCTAGCGATATCACGGATTTCGAATCCTTCGGGGTCCCATTAAGACATTCCCGCTTAACTTCCTCAAAACGGGAGTTGAGCTCCTTGTATACGTATTCATCCATGATCTTGCCGTAATATCGTAACGCAAAAGGGCGAATAGGATGAAGATGTTGGAAGGGGTTTCCGAAATTGGACCAGCCGACGATGCTGCGAAGCGAATCCGCAAGGGGATTGGGAGCGCGTTGGTAGTCGAGATCATCGTCCCTTTGCTTGTTAGCACTCGTCGATGACTGCAATGGATACGCACAATGCAACTTTGATGATGATGTCTATTGTCAGCCTTGTCGCGATGTCTTCCAGAGGAAAGGGAGAACTGGCGCGTTCTCGTAACTTCTCACAGAACACCTCGCCCTTCTCCACGATTGCAGGTACTTGTCCCATCAGGTAACCGTGCGCAAAAGCCGGATTGAATACGCCTCTCCACTGCTTCCAATCTTCCCCATTCGTGGTCAATATATTCGGTCCTCCGATAAGAGGGTCGATCGTAAACTTGTACATCTCTGGCTTCGAGTAGACCTGTTTTGCGGAACTAACCTGCATGGCTACATCTGGATCGTTGACAATGAGGAAGGTGGTGGCAAAGGGCCACAGATCGACGTAAAAGATATCGGCTTCGCGGAACTCTTCGCCCATTTTGTCCATGACAACTGGCACAAACAGATCTGGGGGGTATCGCTTCTGGTACTGGCGAAAGAAGACAAGGTGACCGAAAAGCCAGCTCCATGGCGGCATAGGCTAGGGCCGTCAGCAACAGGCTTTTCAGATGATGGAGTGTATTACTGACAAGACCAAGCGTAGTTTGTTGACGCGCGAGCGGTTCCCGTGAAACTTCGTCAAGGCCCAGCACACGCCAATCGCAGCCACTGTGAGCACGACTGCACCTGGTGATGCTACAGTCATGATGAAAGGTGGTTTCTCGGTCGTAGGGCTACCTACGGAGTCGATCAGAGAAGTTCGGCAGTAAATGTGGAAGAATGAGCGGGTGGCGTCCTCTTGGTTCTCGATCTGCTGATGTGGATTCCCGAAATCTATTGACTTACGAGCACTATGTGGGCGCGATTGCGAGAATTCATACATGCAGGTGCAGAATGCGTATGTGCGATAAAGTGGGCAATTTCTGACTTTTGAGGTTGGTGCCACAGCCTTTCACTCCAACGCGGCACAGCACGGTCGGCAAGCCTTGGCGCGTATTTGTATCACCAAAATAATTCCCATGAGTTACCTTAGTGGACAGGTGTAATTGGCCAGTCCTCCCGCGACAAAGCCTCCCAGCTCGCTTCGCAACTGCGTCTTGAGTGACGTTGCAGACGGCATCACCGTTGCGAACGTCCCTGGATCTCGCTATCTCTCTCCGCTACCTCGCTATTTATTCGCCTGCGATCCTGTGTGCCTTTCTTATGCTGACAGCATCTCGGCACGGCGAGTACTTTCTTTCCTGTGTATTGTATCGGATTGACGGGGAACAAAAGTACTTCGTTTGCGTATTGCCCTCCGTCCGCGTATACTCCTCCGTCACTGTCTACTTCAATAATGTTGATTACGAGTACTTCTGGGTTTGGGTCGTCGGCCGGGACGAGGTGGTCAAATGTGACCCCGTAGTAGTCGATGCAGCTAAGGCGATGGATAATAGTCAGTTCCCATAATCATCAAACAGCCGACTTCAGCAATCGCATTCTTACTCCTGTGGTATTCCTCCTTCTACTACCCAGGCCGGGTACTCATCCCGCACCACCGGAGCCGCCTCATCTCCTTCCCCCCCGTACAGTTTCTGATGTGTAAGGCTCGCAAGCTTCGGCCCTCCTGGCTGTGGAAAAGGCCCGATCGGATGCCAAGATACGTTTGGCAAAAGCTTCTGTATGGTCTCCAGCGGCCCTTGTATCCGAATTCTAAGTGGCTTATCGGGTGGTGGTGGATGATAACGGTGAGGGGGGCGATTTACACATGGGGGAATATAAAGCTCGAATGCCATTCTGCGCTGCCCATTATTCGCTTTTTAAATGAACAAACGGGTAGTGGTGGGGTCTGAGCATAGAGGTTGGGAGTGTGATGCAGTGGAGTGGAGCCGAGCGACGTTTTTAGGGCTGTGGCCAAGGCTGTGGCTGATGCATGTGGCGGAAACGGACCATGCAATGCGCTTGGCGGAGCGGGGCAATCACATGGCAACAGCAACGGCAACGATATCGATGCAGCAAGCAAACACTTTTGGACAGAGCGCTTCACATTTGTGCTGTCAATATTGGACGCAGCTTTGTTTACTTACTTTGATACCTATTATCTTGCACGGCGATCTACCTAGCCAACAGACGGTCAACTGGAATCGGGCAGGCGGAGAGATCTCATCTCCTCAACAGGCGGGCCTCGGTTTCATCGCTTCTCAAACTTTCAAGACTGAAAAATATTTACGATATACATCCAAGGGGTACAGTAAGCCCAGTGGTTGCCTGAGAGGATCCCTCGTCTGACACTGATCCAGAAGGATGTGTACTGTAACCACCACGTACTGGGAATGTGGTCACATCAAAGGCAAACCCGTAGTAACTTCTACTTGCGACGACCCTGAGCACTGTGTTAAAAATTATGTCGAAGGGCCTGCTGCTCCTGGAAACTGCGGCGATGCGAAATGCAATACGCCTCCATCCTCTTAGGGGACATTGATGAGGGTATTATGGCCGCAACCCTCCGGGCTGTCGACTCGGCGATGGTCGGTCTGCATTAGGAGCGGCTTGTGTTGCCATTCGCGCAAGAGTGCAATCAGGACCTCGAGGATTGATTGATTGATTGATTTTTCTTGACCTCGAGGAATCAGTGTAGTATGAAGGGGCGTAATGCATTTGCTCTCTTAAGCGACTACCGTTGGCTTGGTTGATTGACGACGTTTGAAATTCGACATCATTGTAAATTGGCAAAAGCCCTCCTTACCATTCCGTTGCAATGGCCCTGCTGGCACTCCCCACATAGATCACTCCTGTGTGGGCCATCGCTCCATCCTGAGAAGGAGGGATGTCCACCTGCACCCCTTGCCCCTTTTTGATACGATAAGCGACTTTTTCTGCATATCAATGATCCAATTCTGGTTGACTCAGCGTTCCGCAATTTATGCTCAGTATTCTCTGCACCTTCCGCCGTGGCGTGCAATATCTCCGTTCATATGTGTAAGGACGCCAGCGACAAGCGCGTCATTACACACTTTATGGGAAGACGCTGGAATTGGTTAGGGGAGTAGGACGCGGCGGCTGTGGCTAATATTGTAAATGTTAAGTGTGCTATAAGAAGTGCAGAATAGAGGGAGAGTAATAATCGGGAGAGACGATACGGAGGAGGCTGAGCAAAGGGACGCCCTAGGGATGAGCGCCTTCACTGGCACCTCTTTTATATCCAACCTGTTCGGTCAATCCATTGCCTGGCTTACGTCCCAAGGGTCCTCCCTCGCCTCATTCTAAAGCACATAGCACTTGGGGGGGACAGGATTGGTCGGCGATGAAGGCTGTCGGGGATACACGGGGTAGGGGGTGAAGGGGGCAGCGCTGTCATCGCCGTCGTAGTCGGACTGCGAGAAGTAGACGGAGAGTCGTGGGGGCAGTGGGGTGCGGGCTTGCGCAAAGGGCTTCTCGTTCGGTCGGCGGGGCGTTAACAGCGAGTCTGGAAACCCAGAAGGTGGTGTGGTATTCTGATGCGCTGTTAGAGGAGCCTGAGACATAAACATAGCCGTAAGTTATGCTAATGGCCGTTACGCAGAACCGATCGCAGATTCACAACCTGGTTGACTCAGCAATAGCGCCACACAGCTGCTGGGCCACATGACGCGCCTGTGGCTAATGCTCTTGCCGCTCCCACCCCTTGGCTATGCCTGATCTAGGTCTCGTGCGTCCTGCTCCGATTCACGCTATAGAGCCTTTTATGTCCCTAGGCATTGCTACCGCTCGCTACTATCAACTGCAAGTCATCAACGCCACGTCCCGATCCCTCTTCATATGCACTTCACAAGGGCATGGCCGGAGCGGGTCGGCCGTCCTCCCTGCTAGTGCCATGAAGGTGGTCGGTACTTGCAGATTTGTCTTCTGCTGAAGCCTTACCGCTGCATCTCAGCCTTACCGTGTCACACCATGGGATGTGCAATCAGCCGCACGCCGCCCCGGGCGTCTCTATCCCTCCCTTCAACAACACTAATGAAGAGTTCAGCCTGCCGCCGTGAGGCTTGGATTTCCGGAGAAGTGGATAGTTCACTCGTGGTTAGACGCTTGAAAGGCTTCATGCCCCAAGTTCAGTCGAATTCTTCTCCCAGGAACGGTCGAAACTTCGTAACAAAAGATGGCTAAAACAACAAAGCCACAAAATTAAAGAGCATTCGTGATTTGGCGTTACAAGGAGCCCCTCTATCTCAGTAGTCATGCACCTGACTTGGTCAAACCGTCATACCAAATCTATAGTAATCCTCAAAGACGTTCCACTTCATGAGGAACAGTCTCTGCAAATCAGGATCCTTGAGAAGCTTGCAATCAGCCTTGTGGCCCTTCTCTTTCCAACCAGCAATTTGACAGGACTAGTCAACCATAGGGTTAGAGAGAGGCCTCGAACCAACCAATGGCAGAATGGGGTTGCCATACCTTATCGCAATACCAGAAAAAGCCGCACCTCGAGCACTTCTTCAAAGTGGCCGCTTTTTGATTGCATCCCTGGCATGTCCTCACACCTTTCAGCTCTGTTGCGTACTGCTGTACCTTGTCGCTTAGCGTCAATAGTTCGTCCAGCGGGAGGGGGACGATCTGTCACCAAAACTAATTAGCATGAGAAGCCTTAGCTGGAAAAGAGGAACTCCTTAGTTCAGGTGACTTTACCTTAATTGCCGTTGGATTCTCGTGGCGAATCCCTACAGAGAGATCTAGAAATCCGTGCTGCTCTGCATATAGAATCGCAACCGTGAAGCCTTCCTGGATATATGACGGATCTACTTCGAGACCACGACTCTCGGTGTAGAAAGCAATTGGAACTTTACGGCCGGCCTTGTCCTTGACGATGAGCCTCAGGCGCATAAAGTTCTCAACGTCAATAATCTCGGCCAGAAAGCACCAGTGTTTGCGCGGCCTGTACGAAAACCCATCAGTACTCTCATAGAACTCCAAACTGATGTCATTCTCTTCAGGCAGATCATCGAACAGGGGAAAGGCTGTTTCGCTCCGCAAATCAGCGTACTGCGAGACCTGTGTGGTGTTCTCCCTCCATAGCCAGCGTTCGAACTCATCGTTAGCGAGCTCTTTTGGGACATCATCCCCTGTTGTTCTCCATTTCTGCGAAAGGCCATGCGCTAGGTGCTGGGTTGGGTTTGTAGCCAAGCTCTTCATCCTTTGTACCGTTGGGCTGTCGTTGCCCTCCAAAATTTCCCGAGTAGAAGCCGCTCGCTCTGCAAAAACTCTTGCCCTTGCTATATCTCCATGAGTGATGGCAATCTGGAACGCATCGTAGTAGGCCCTCGGAACACTCGCATCAGCGAAGCCTTCGTCATGGACTAGATCCAGCAGCTTATGTACGTCGTGCAGGGTCTGTAAGGGGGCAGATAGAATCCCCGTACCACTACCAATTGAACTGTCGAGCCTGTGGATCTCGTCCCATCTTTCGTCGCTCGTCTTGCGTTGGTCAAGGGGTAGGGAGCAGAGACTGCAGGAGCAAGTAAAGCAGAAGTCGGTCTGTAGAGCTCGCAGGCGAGCGCTGCGGTTTCGACGGGCGGTGAGGTAGAATATTGTGATCTCATCGCCTTTCGAAATGTCCCGAATGGCATGGATCGTGAGCTTCTGGAGATTATCGTTCCAAGTGTTCTGGGCGTTCGGATTGCAGGAGTGATTGATGCGGGACGATTCTAGAAAGATACCGCCCATCGTCGCATTGGATCCAAGAGGCAGTGCGTTAGTTCGGACTCTTCCAAGCACTGGACCGTCTTCATCCTCAAAAGAGTTGTGCAAAGAGAGGAATGTCTGCCGCTGTTCTTCCGGAAGAACGGCAACCTTGTCGGAGATGGAATCACGGACGCGCTTCTTGGAGTTTCCGCCTTTGGGGACCTTGAACAATGGGAACTCGGAGAGAATGCGTGTGCCTTTAGCGATCGTCGTTGCCGCGATGAGGCCATGGCTTTTGCCAGGAATCGCTTCGATAGTGTATAAACAATTACAAATTGCGCTTTGCATCGGAAAGCCTGTCGTTACTTCCGATATGTACAAGGACAGCGTTCTGAAGTCTCTGAAGTCTGACGCCTGGTGTTTAAAGATCTATCGAGGACCCGTACATCATTTTCCCAGATAAAAATTCATCGAATGATATTTTCAAACGCATGCCTACGTGGGTCAAGCTGAATGGTCTGCCGGTTCGTGACTCAGTGCTGCTATTGGTGAGTATCCGCAGATTCAGAGTCAGCGCTAATGCAGTACGACGATAACGGACGCAGTATTGTTACTTGAAACAAAATAAATAAGTATAGTATTAAGTAAAAAATACGCAGATCCTATAGTTATGACGATGGATTATTTAGGAAGTGGTCTTGAACGCCGAACTTGTTCTGCTCTATGGTCTCCATCAAATATCCTAGTTTCGCTTCGTGTCAACTCTGGAGCATATCAGTACAAACAACGCCTTGAAGCCTTACCTTGGCTGACTTGGTCCCGTAAGTCCCCGTTCGGCCTATGGAAGATATGGTCAGTGCCAAGTGTTAACCCAGATTATGACCTGTTCAGCACCCGCGGGCCGGATCGCTTTCAACCTCGCGACATTCCGGACCGGGTCCATGGCGACAAAACTCTCACTTTCGGGGGGCACCTTTACATCTGCTGGTTACCTTCGACGACTATGCATGCTTAGATCCAAGAGATATAATCTATGCTCTAGGTGCACTAGCAGGTACTCCCCTCATTACTTACCCTACAAGTCTCGGACCAGCATTAAGCCCTGATCGGAACCTTACTATTACAGTGAAGACGATAATCACGAGCCCAAATTTAAGGTCCATTTTTGGAGTTCGAGGCTACTCGTTGGAAGGCATACCTTTCGCCGTCGATCACTCTGAAGATCCGGCACGATGCTATATATCCTTTGCAGCGTCAGCAATCTCAAGAGGCCATATACTGTGGATACTAGTCCAGGCATGCGGAGCGGACATATCAGTCTGATGCTAATCTCCCCTCTTGGGCCCCAGATTGGCAAGCGCCTAGCCTTGATGCGTCGCCTCTAAGTCACAAATGCCGAGTCAGGCCTGTTCGAATCGGCGCTCAAACGCTGACCATGGAAGTGGTCGCTCACGTGCTAGACTGGCCCAACTTGGGCTAGTTCGCGAGCATCTAGAGGCGGGTTTCGTTCACATGTGGTGACCCTTCCCGCTCAGATATCGTCGGATTTGGAGCTTCGCTTCGGAGCGTCTTTCAAGAAACGCTTGGCCATCATACTTCCCTGGAATTGTGCCACAATCTCATCGGACATATTTTCGATCTATCGCCCTTCCGGGCGTCTAAAATCAATACTCTTTTGCGGCACAAAAGTTCAAATAATTTTCACGATTCAGTTAAAAAGAGTGAAGGCACATTCTTTCGCGAAGCTTTTGTGCAAGCTACTCGATGTTGCCCAATGAAGGGATTGCCTGGAATCGTCAAATTCGCTGATTGACGAATCCAATAGAGCCATCTGTCTCACGACTCTTTTTACCGGATCTTTCGAATGGTTGCCGAGCGTACCGATTCATCAAGGGTGCTACTTGGGTGTGGGCCCGAAGATCTCGGAACCGGAAGACCAAATTGTCGCCGTCGAAATCGAGTCGCGGGGCAATTTTTCGCGGACTGGGCTAGTCCTCCGCTGAGTCGGCGTTTCAGACTTCGAGAAACGGCTACACAGATATCGCCTTGTTGGAGACGCCATTTGGGTGCCATGACCTAGGAACCGACGCAAGGCGTGCATGGATAACCCCGGAAGAGCATCATTTAATGTGTTCCTCAAACTCTCCCGATCGCAACTTTCAAAGGCAGCATTATAGCCACAGTTTTGGGGCGAAAAACCCGACCCTCCAATTGATCTGAGTGTGGCGAACGAGACTTGGGCATGGCACGATGCCAACTAACTCATGCTTCGTTAGAATTATGATCATGCCGGCATTCCCTGACATAGGCTCTAAAGCTGCAGTCCTGGTATTCGGCATACCAAAGAACCGAAAATATTTGGCCCAGGTGTGGTTTCGAGATGCGGTGCGAAATTCAAGGAGCCGGTGTCGTAGCTATAGCCTGTCGCTTTCGATTTGACCGGGGCCCCCGGCTGCCAATAGATAAAGCCTGCAGGTGCTATTTCCAACTGCCGAAGAGTCCAATCATATCAATGAGTCAACCTCCGTTGTTTCGGGCTCAGGGCGTATCGGCGGGGTTTCTATATCTATGCCCGCAGATCCGCGGTTTCTTTCATGATTTAATTATGTCGTTTCTCAGTCCTCCGCACTGACCATCCACGATGCAAAGTCCAAATGAGTCCGACCATCACGCAATGTCGTATGTTGCGCGCGACAACAAGATCACGCCAGAGACAATCGAAGTCGCGGCCGCCAGCAACCCAGATGCGATTGCGCTTGCAAGGTCAGGCAAGAAGGAAGTCCTTACTGTACATCCACTCGAAACTTCGAACTTCTCCGATAAGATCAATTGACGATCAGCAGCGACGATTTGGTTTTTGGTCAATGACTGGGTTCTCCTGTGGGTTGATGTGCACGTGGGAGGGTATGCTCGTCGCGTTCACGCTCGGATTCGCAAAGTTAGTAGACGCCGAAGGCCGCCAAGTGCTTGCGTCCAGCCATGGAAATAGCATTACTGACATCTCAGCAGCGGTGGACCCGCCGGCCTCATTTACAGCTTTTTTATTGCTTGGTTAGGCACGATATCCGTATTTATTGTCATGGGTGAACTAGCTTCCATGATACCAACTGCAGGAGGCCAGTACCACTGGGTTAGTCTCCTGGCGCCAGAGTCATCTCAACGAGTTTTAAGCTATGTTACCGGTGAGTTATAATGGTATGTTTCTAATCTACAAAGGCCGTCCTAATTTCAAGAACAGGGTGGATTACCGTAGTCGGATGGACGGTCGGAACTTCAGCAATAGCATTTTTCGTCAGCTCGCTAATCCAAGCATTGATGGTACTCAACCTAGACAACTACGACCCTGTAGGATGGCAAGGAACACTTTTGTTCTGGGGCGTCCTGTTGATCAGCTTGGTCATCAACGTGGCATTCATGAACGTGCTTCCCGCCATCGAAGTCGCCATTCTAGTTCTCCACGTGGTAGGCTTCTTCGCCGTTCTACTCCCGGTAGTGTGCTTGGGACCCAGGTCCCAGCCTTCTGCTGTCTTCAACACGTGGCAGAATGCTGGGGGCTTCAGCTCGCAGGCCTTGTCTTTCTTCGTTGGGTTGAATGGCAATGCGATAGCCTTTGTGGGCACTGATGGACCCGTACATGTGAGTTTCATGTCGAACGATTGTGCTCTTCCGCGCTCACTGGCTCAACAGATGTCCGAAGAGGTGCGTAACGCAGCAAAGAATGTTCCACGATCCATGATCTATTCCACCCTGCTAAACGGCGTCCTGGCTTTTGGAATCTTGCTCGCCGTACTATTCCATATGGGCAGCATGGAAGATGCTATGAACAACGCACCAAACGGCTTCCCGTTCATCGCGATTTTCGCCTCAAGCGTGGGATCAAAGGCTGGTGCTACGGCAATGACTTCCTTGATCATTGTCCTGGAGCTCTTCTGTTGTGTAGACTCTGTTGCAGCAGCTTCTCGGATGATGTGGAGTTTTGCAAGAGACCGGGGCCTTCCCGGGCATGCAACTCTGAAGAAGGTACGCACGCCACCAGGACTCGCCTAGCCAATTGGTGGATGATTAATATAGACACCTAGGTCGACGGACGCACTACAATCCCACTAGCTGCAGTAGTCGTCGTTTTCATTGGCGGCTTGTTGATCGGCCTCATCAACATCGGCAGCACCACGGCCTTCAACGCGGTGGTATCCATGGCCCTCGAAGCCTTCTACTCCTCGTACCTTCTCGCATGCGGTATTCTTCTCTACCGTCGTATCCGTGGAGACATCCGCGATCCTGATACAGAACCCACCAAGGAGCGTCCATACGAGTGGGGCCCATGGCGATTGAAGGGTCTACTAGGAACCTTGAACAACATCGTGGCATGCGCATATTTGCTTCTGGTTATTTTCTTTGGTTACTGGCCAACTATGCTACCCGTAACAGCAGCGAACATGAATTGGAGTTCTACCGTTCTTGGGTCCGTAGCCATTTTCAGTATGGGGTACTACCTCCTACGGGCGAGAAATGGATATACGGGGCCGGTGGTCGAAGTGAGATTAGTTGGTTATGATTAAGGGCCCGCCGATAGAGGTTTCTCGCCTTCCGGTCTTGTCTCTATTCCAAATTTGGTGTCTAAATGTGCATAATGCTTCTCAACGAAGAAGAGCAAGACGCCCAATCCGCCGAACGTAATCGACACTCCCCAACTGAAATTCAAGGCTTTCAAGAAGACGGTAATGACTTCTTCTCGCACGCTCGGCACCAGTGAACCGATATATGTGCTACTCGTAAACTGATAGGCTCGTCCATGTGACAGTGTCTGGCGCGCCTGAGGGTCGCTAATGCGATTGGCAAAGCGATCAAAAGGGGCGTTTAAAATGATACCTGGAATGTCGGCACCCCAAATAAAGCCGAAACTCCTGAGAACCGAGTACATTCCAGTAGCCGCCGCGACATCCGACTCATTTAAGGAGCTGAGCATAGCCGGTAACACCGTTGGCACAGTGACTCCTATCCCGATGGCATTCAAGGCTAGGAAAACTGCCCAAATAGCTGTTTTTGTGGACGAGGATAAGAGTAGGGTGAGTCCGCGTCTAGGGTCGAGAGAAGGAATCCAAAGAGGTGAATAGGTCGATATACGCCTAGCCTCGCCAGCAGTTGGTCCGCGACAGCTGCGGATGGAATAGCGAAGGCTTCGAAGACGAGGTAGTTGGTCCCAGCCTTTAACGGCAATGTTCCGAAAACAGCCTGCCAGTACAATGGCCATGCGAATGCGAACCATGTCGTGAGGACTGATGAGAGGAACACAAGGCCCAACGCGCCGATAGAGGTCCTATTGCCAATGATGTGTTTCGTAACTGTTGGTTTTTTACAGTACTTCGAACGATCGAGGCCATGGAAAGCAATCCAGCCGACCGGCCAAACAGCGAGAGGGAGGACAACGTGCCACGATCTCCATGGGAACACTGTGCCACTGAACACCAATCCAAACAGGATCGATGTCAACGCTCCCATGAATATCCCATTACCGATCCAATCAACTCGAGCTAAAGCTCGAGCCCGTGTGGGCTCCGCGCGATGCTGGAGTCGCAGACAAACGATCATAAGCATCAGAACCAATCCAGAGATCGGCACGCGTAGATAGAAGATCCACCTCCAGTTCTTCTGAGCGATGGCACCGCCGACCGGCCGCCCGACAACTGCTCCCGCAGCGCACCAAGAAAGCGTGAAGGACATGTACTTGCCCCGCCGGCGGAGCGGCACAATGTCGCACACGATGACCTCCATGAGCAGCATAATCCGGGCGGAGCCTACTCCCTGGATGGTTCTTCCAGCTGTGAGCATACCGCTCGAACCTGATGATCCAGCGACGGCGCTGCCTATTCCGAAAGTTGCCACAGAGGCGATCATTGGCGCCCTTCGCCCAAAGGTGTCTGATAATTGAGCGATAAGGGGTTAGAAGACCGTCCGCACGATCCAGAACGAGTTCGCGACCCAAATGTGCTTCTCTTCAAGTCGGATTTCGTTGGCGACGTGGGGCAATGCGATGTTGACTTCTGTGCCGTCAAGCGCCGTGAGAGGCATATCGAGAAGATAACCAGCCAGAATCGCACACCTTTGAAGAACGTGGATCCGGTAGTACTAGATAGGATCTAGCAGGTCGTGATAGAATTCAAGCGCTAGGTCGTCGTCGCCGTCTGTCTCTCGTATTCTGAATCGTACCTCTGAAAGACCATCCAGAACGGTATAGCACCAACACCTATCACCCCAGCAAGACAGCCGTAGAGAATGACAAGGTACGGATCTTTTGATACTGGGCCTAACGCTACGCCGATTACTGAGGCCAAGGCTACTGTGAGCTGCCCAATCGATTGAACGAGCGACTTCATGTTCGTTGGCGCCTCTGAGAATGAATATTCGTACAGTGCCACCAGGCCAAGACTCTCACCGATAGCGAGTAATAGGTATAAGGGTATCTGAAGCCAGACTGTGATGTCATTTGGTCGTCTTTCGTGAGATGCAGAAGATCCATTGTCAACGGCGGCGGAGCAAGCGAGAGGATGTGAGAAGCAGGGCCCACGGGAGTAGATGAAGTGTTGTAGGCCAGCTGCGTAGGCCAAGGCTATTCCAATGACGAAAAAGCCAATTGCCATTCTCAGAATAGGCCCAAAGGCAACTTTCCACTTTCGCATGAGATCCTGGAGGAGGTGGATGATAGGCATGACAAGGACAACGGCGATAGGGTTGAAGACCTGCAGCGTATCGTTCGAGATACCTCCAGTTTCCATCTGGCTTGCCTGGGAGACAAAATTGTTTCCCGCTTGGTTGTAACATAGCCAGAAGATCGTGAAACAGATCATAACGCGACATGCCGTCAAGCCCCGGCGAATCTCCCCAACAAAGCTTGACGTCCAAGAGTTTGCTGCCTTTTGCGGATGGATCGATGGGTCAGCCGCAGACAATCGGAATCCCGAACGGCATGCTATCAGAAGGACACGGTACGCTTGTGAGAGGGCATTGCCCTGAGGGGGAAGCTTGACGAGACTCTTGTTGCAGATGAGCAGCGCGGCAACGCAAAGCGCCATAATGCAAGTCGGCATGAGAAACGCGACCCAAAAGCCGACATGCTTCTCCAGCAGTGTCGTAGGCAGCATTGACATGGCCGCTAGATTACCAAGCCAGAAGAGGACGTTGAACAGGAACTGAATAGTCACCTTACGGTCAACTA
Source organism: Trematosphaeria pertusa (assembly GCF_010094035.1). Lineage (NCBI taxonomy): Eukaryota > Fungi > Ascomycota > Dothideomycetes > Pleosporales > Trematosphaeriaceae > Trematosphaeria > Trematosphaeria pertusa. The sequence goes on along the minus strand of NW_022987241.1, from coordinate 21,386 downwards.
CAGCCAGCTTATCCTTAACGCGCACAACGGTCGGTTTCGTGTCTGGCACTTGGTCACCGATAAATACAACCATGGTGGCTGTCATCCCGCCTTGACCTATGCCGATGAGTATCATTGCTGCCGCGAGGCCTCCGACGCGCGCCCCGTGGTCAAGCGCTGGTGGGATCGATGTCAAGATGAGTAAGGCATAACCCATCATCAAAAATCCCATGCTCACTATCATAGTGGTAAATCTTCCAAGTCGGGAGTCCGAGAGGATGCTCATGGGTAGAGGAGTGACATAACAGAAGAAGAGGAAGGCAAACTGAATCGTTGTCGCCTTCGATTGACCGAGACCTAAAGCGCCGGGCAGCAAAGGGTTGCCGCGGGGTTTCTGGATGTAATTCTCTGTACATGTCAATTAGTGTACGGACTAGATCGCACTTTCGAGACTTACGGAATATAGCCGTTATCCCGTAACGAGCGAAGTTCGTCGAAGCACAGGCAACGACCAAGATCCAGGTTGCCATAGGTACCTTTCCTTTGATATGGGGTAAATCCTTGATCTCTTCGTCTGTCGCCTCTGGAGGTTGTCCTTGTTCCTCATCTTGGCCATATGAGCGGGCAGTGTGACCAAAGGCAGAGGCATGTTTGTTGTCGTGGACCGGAGTGTCCGATTTGCTTCGAATGATGCTGACTTCAAGAGAACCTGAGGACTTGTCCTCGGAACCACAACGCGCGCCACTGGTCGCCATATTGCTTAGCGGTCACTCTTCGGTCCTAGGCGTAAAGTTCGGGAGGCGTAACGGAGGTCGATGGGGATGGACGCCACAGCCGCTCAGCGCTGATGCATGCTGGAGTTAGCTTCAACGGTGCGCCGGTCAGATCATATTAGGGCCTTCTGCAGCTGTGCGTTGATTGGTGACATGGCGGGATTGCAGATCGTAGCGTATCACGAGTCGGCAACCCCTCCACTTCACATTGACGGCGGTCCTCCAATCATGTGAAAATATCATCAACCCCAGTCTATATGCTGATGATACACTGCATCCCTTTTTCGGGTACTGGCTGTGCCGCTGTGCCGCCATGACTCCAAACACCCAACGCAGGGCGAGTCAGAACTTCACAATTTTCGGCCCCAATGGATCTGCGGTTGTACGGCACAGTTCATATGCATATTGCATGGATCGTGGACCATCCAAGCGAGGCGCACAGGATGCAAGTAATCTATGTGGTTTAAATCGGGAAGGTAAGGTGAGGGAAGAATTAAAACGGACACCGACCCGCTGGAACACGAAAACTTATCATTACCCTAATGCATGAACGTTATCAACACCAACCTCGGAAGCCTCCGAGAGGACACCAAGATCATTCGATTTGAGGAAGGTAACGAAAGCCCCCGATCTGCGAGGTTACGCTGAGCTATGTGGAAATGTAGAACAATTAATTAGGGTTTACGATATAAGATTGCTATATTTGGAGTCAAGACAACATGATCCCTAGCATTGATCGATTTCTACCGATTGCACTGTAGGAATCACCCTAGTCGATCTCTCGAATGGTTTCGTCTGTAGTGCTTCCGTTTTCTATGCCTCCATTGGACTGACTATCATCGAGATCGGCGGAAAAGAGCGATGTCCTGGTCAGATCGCAAGACCGGGAGGCTTGGAGCTTGCGTAAGCCCCATCAAGAAAGATCACCCTCGTCAGGGTGCAGATTCTTCTCAAAGGGTCCAGGCTTCACTTTGTACACCTTCTTCTTCAGTGCTCGCGAGCGAGACCATTTGTCGATGGCATCCCAATTCACACATTCCCTCTCTCCATTGGATATTAGATCCTTGTTGGGATTTTCGTGCGAATCTGCGATCCAAGTCGCAGCGTAAACAGAAACGTCAGCGTGACACATGATGGTTCGTCGGATGTACTCGATACAGTGGGCTACTCCAGTCAGTACATCGCGCTTGATATTTGAGTATCCGGACTGGATAGAGGGTTGCCCTCACTCAAGTGGCCGATAACGCGATCATCGTGATCCATTCCGGCTGCAGTCATATTCGCATAATAGTAAGACCTCAAGGTTGATCTTCGCAAGGCTTCCTACGGAGCTGTCAGCTCCAGAAGAGTGCTGATAGGGGATGCGTAGCTTACAAGACAATGGAGTTCGTGGTACACAGAGAGGACTCCGACGTAGCCGCCGCCAGAGACTCTGACGATCCTGTCATCGATCTCGACGTTTGATTTGTGTAGCTCTTCTTCTGTGGCTTTGAAGTTCATGGCTAGCATTTATTAGTGAGAGTCGTAGAAACGCTATAAAGGTCTCTGTGGTAAAGGGCTTACGTTCGAGTAGGCGCCTCCAGTTCTCCTCAGTATCTTCTGGGTTTCCAACGTAACCCTTGTGCACGAGGTCTTCGTGCTCCTCATGGAGGGGCTGGCGTTCGTATTTTATTAGTGGATTTACAGGTGCTACATGATGATTAGAGGGCTGTTCAAGATTTTCATGCGACTGGAAAGATACTAACAGTAGATCTGCGCCCTATGATTCCAGACGGTCGAGACGAGTATTGGTAACGATACTGCGACGTATAATATGGCGATGACGTTCTTGATCGAGGGGAGAAACCGTTGAAAGTTGGTCTCTGGAGTCGCTGTCTCTTCACTCTCGAGTTTCTCGTCCAACAACGACTCTTCGTAACTGACATCACGCTTTGGCAGAAGCTTGTATAATGTTTTCTCCATTTTGTCGAGTCAGAGTGTGAAGGAGGCAGTTCGGGTTCTGCGAGGAGTCCCGGGCCTTGGTCGATCGATGTGCGCCCGGGTTGACGACGAGTACCAATAAATGTGATGCACGTTACGTGCAACTCTTAGACTACGCTTACGCCGAATGAATACGAGGACCCTGATGAAGAGAAGATGCCAACGATCTGATTGGTTTTCGTGCCTGCCAACATCCTAGATGGTTAATCTACTGGTTGAAGTCCGACAAGTATCTGGTGCTCTGGAACGTGATTCAAACCGTATGGTAACGTATCAGAGAACGCTCCAACCGTAAGGTCTCAGATCACAATATATAATTGGCCCCATAGATGCCAATCCCGAGTCGTCACCCGAGACGCCACTTATGGTTGGACACTTGGTCAAAGCTGAGTGATCTGTGAGGGGTATAAGGATGGTCAGTCGGACTCCTTCTCGACGGCGCGTCGTCAGTCAGTCCGAGGCCCGCCGCATCCATCTTGATCAATCTTCCCGTCGACTACAGAACTCCTAGGCACCATGAAAGCTCAATTCTTCTTTGCGCTCTTCGGTATATTGGGTGCTTTGGCCGCACCTTTACCAGCCGGTATGTGCTGAGCCATATCTGAAATCGTCCTCGCTCTGAAGCATCGTAGATGAGGAAATGGACAATGTGCTGGTCCCGATTCAAGCTGATGGCGGAGTCGACTACTCTTGAGGCTGCGTGGAGAGATTGGATTCTGGATGGCGACGACGAAGTACGTTGCTTGCCAACCGTTTCGCCGTCATCCGACGCTGATCGTGTGCCTAGCTTCGGTGATGTCAACGAAGAGGATTAGAAGCGTGCCGCCAGATGGCAGAATGGGATAGCTGAGTGAGGTCGTAGATCTATGATATCTTTTCGATTCCATGATTCATGTCCCTCTACCAGAGTGATGTTCGAGGATGGCAAGACCGGCGTTGTCCGCCTCAAAGATCTCTCGATCGCATGTAGTTGTCCGACACCCGCCAATGCCGTGAATCTGCCCTCGTATGCCCCTACCCGGGAAAGCTTCCGAGCTTCTATTTCAGGAGCGGACGACAATGTCGACGAGACTCGAAATTGGGACGCTATCACAGCTAAATGCGGGCCATCCGGCGCCTCCCGAGAGCGACTACCGGCTGCATGGCACAAGTCGACGCTAATGCGCGTGAGACGGAAAATCACTAAGGGCATGGGTACGCTGTTAGCGTCTTCAAGGGTTCTGTCCAATGATAACAGCACCTCTAAAGCACCCCGCTTTATCTAGGCCCCGGCGAAACATGCTGTTATATGGAAGTAATTCTTTGCTGGCCGGCGAGTGGTCAAACCCGTCAAGGGATCAAATTGAAGTGTTGGAGGTTTGAAGATCAATAGCGCCCAACAGCTTGGGTATTGCGGCGCGGTTCAATCTTCATTGTCCCTGCTTGAAGTTGTGCGTGTGCCCCGGGGCACTCTCAGACTCGACAGGGCTTTGTTTGACAGCCTCATGTTATTCATTTATTCAATGCTTATCGCGGAAGTCAATGCCGTTCCTACCTACTCTCCAAATTGCCGCCTAGCGGTTTGCGTGAACTGCCTTCCTTATCACGACGTTGTACAGCGTCTGTCGGTAACCAGTAGAAAGACACCTCACCCATGCGCAATGCCACTTTCCGACGAAACCTGAGGAAATCCTCTCGGAGCCCTTGCACCGGGCTCCCGTCACTGGAGGTGCCGCGTGCCCGTCTTTATCCACGATATTTGTAGCGATACTCCACAACCGCAGTTTCCAGCATCAGCAGCCTCACTCCTTCTTTCGCCTTTTGGAACCGCTTTGCACAGTATGGCATACGACAATCGAGACGGGCTCATAGCGGCCGCCGTAATCGTGCAGATTCTGGTTCTAGGCATGGTCGCCTCACGATTCGTGTCGCATCGCATGAAGGGTCTGAAGTCCCACACTTCAGACTACCTGATCATAGTCGCAGCCATCTTATCGACCGCCCTTGCGATCGAACAGATCTATTGTAAGTTTTCACACGCTCAAAGGTCCCCAAATCTGCGTCTACTTACTCGACCTGACACACATTGCAGGCGCCGCCAACGGCATATTTGCGGTTCGAGTCAAGCCATTGGCGAAAACCAACCCCGCCGCTGCAACCGACTTTCTCTATCGGCTACGAATGGTGTGCATCCTTCCTGGCCTTGCTTCACTGAATCTGCTGACAGACTACAAGCACAACTATTCTTTCGTCGTAACCGGAATTCTCGCCATCGGTTTCGTCAAGACATCCGTATCTTTCTTCTATCTCCAAATTTTCAGCACCCCCAACTTTCGCCCCTTCGTCATCACCTGGATAGTATTTATGACTCTTTGGACCATCTCCTTCTTCACCGCCTTCATGGCCATCTGTGGCGACCATGGCATCTTCTCCGCACGATCGCATATGAATCCGGCAGTGCAGAACAGGGAGTGTGGAAGTACACGGAAATTAGACTTCGGAGTGTTGATCTCGGGCACGGTTTCGGACTTGATCACGGTGCTGCTGCCTATCCCAATGGTATGTGTAGCACGATGCGCGAGACCGCATAGTTTGCAAGGACTTACGCATGAGACAGGTCATGACTTTACATCTTCGTCTGGCGGACAAACTGTCCATTATTGCCATATTTCTCGTGGGGCTGCTGTACGTATAAACTTTCTGTGGAAATGGAAGAAGTGCTGACCTTCGGCAGCTCTGTAGGAGCCAGCACTGCCAGGTCGTACATCGGCATTTACACCAAGTTCGCACCGAAAGACAAGATCATGGACTCGGGATGTACGTTACCTCAACCCCTCAGATCTCACCCACTCATTGACTCTTCACAGTGGGCGTTACCGCAACCTGCGTCTGGACTCTCATCGAGATCCAAGTCGGCATCCTCGCTGCGTGCGCACCGACCATTCGCCCCGTAATGCGTGACCTCGTTCAGAACGGAATCTTTGGTAGTCTGGTCAGCTCCGTGAGCAGTATTGTCAGCAGGAAGAGCTCTAGAACGAACATCCACGGTTCAGATGACCATGTTGTGCGTCATTACACCAAGGGCGACGTGGACACAGAGGAAAGCATTCAATTGCACGACATGTCCGGGGCGAACTCTGCGAGTGCGGAGCGTGTGGATGGGGCCGATGTTCCCAAACATGGTGCAATTCATGTCTCGAAAGGCTACGCAGTGGGTGGAAGGCATGACTGAGTGGGGTGCTGGAATTGAGCGCGAAGATTCATAGGTTGGTGGAGGGCAATGGTGGATAGAGGGTGGAAAGTGACCTGAACGAATTACGAAAAGTTCCCAGTACTATCTGCGTTTCGATTTCCCTTTGCGGTGTTTCCGTGCGTCAGACCTTTGCTGTAAGTCGTTGGAGCTGTTCCGGGCTGGAATCGCTCGCCGAGATCCTTTCAGAGCGGTCTCCTACCCCAGATGAAGCGCATCGGAAAGTATGCACCTGTCTCGCTCAACTCCTTCTCGAGCTCCTGTACCAAGGAATCGCATCGCTCATCTGGCAAGGGTTTGATGGATGGGTCCAAACCTGTCACTTTCAGCGTGCGTAATGTCCACAGAGTTGGAGGCGAGCGAGATGCAACTCACCCTTTGCACCAGCTGCAAAACCCTTCGCAATAATCAGGTCGGCCTTTATGCCTAACTTTCCCAACTGCTCATCCGCATTTCTCTTCCCTACCGCTCGCATCGCGGTCCTTTCGTGCACCTCCTCGAGGCCCGCTTCCTCCAACCATGACTTGATCTTCGGCGCCTCTAACGTAGCTACCCCGGACGCTTCGCACACAGCTCTAATGCACGCCCACATGTCGTGATAGCGCGGATTCTCCGCCTCCGGAGTCGGACACACGCGATCGCAGTCTCCAATCTGGATCCAACCGCCGGGCTTGACCAGCTTGATGTGCTCGTTGACCGCGGCGCGCTGGGCGGCACCGGAACCGGCAGCGATGAGAATCATGCGCATGTTGACGAGGTCGAAGGCACTGTGCCAGGCGGGTGGGGCAGCATCTTTGACGTCCTGCTTAACGAACGTGATGTTCTCGGGACTCGTCTTGGGAAAGAAGGATGCGTTGATGTCGGTGCCGGTGAAAGTGTGCTCGCCGAGAGGTGGGGTGGGGACAGAGGATGAGACCTCGCGCATCCAGAGACCGTCCGCGGTGCCGACGTCAAGAACCGCTCGCGGCGCGCTGGAGAATTCGAGAGGCGCGAAGACTAGCGTTCCTTCCGTCGCCTGCTTGAATCCAAGGTGGTAGATTGTCAGTCTACCAATGTCGCTGCTGATGTCTTGGTCTTTAGCCTGAAGGTACCATTCTGGGGAGGAGTAGGCAGGGCCTGCCATCTCTGAGATTTCGATCTTTCTTGTGTCTTGCAGGATATCGTGTGCGAGACTAGAAAAGAGTACTATATTAGGCGAAAGTCTTATCTACAGCATTGTAGTATAGTGCAAGTAGCCTCTAGTAGTAGATTAGAAATATTTTATAGATCTACTCTACTTAGTACTAGTAAATACTAGATTATCTTAGCTATAAAACTAAAAAGCGCTAATATACTTTATATAATAGTCTAGCTTAGTATTTACTAGAGTTATATAATCTTACCTAAGTTATATAACTCTACCTAGCGTCTTAACGCTTAGCTCTCTATATATAGAGAGCTCTTAAAGTATTCTTCTACTTCTTATCTTTAGATAGCTAAATTTAACCTAACCTACTCTACTAGTATCTCTATTCTTATAGCTTATAGAGATAGTACTACCTATAGCTAACTTACCTAGCTAGGTATTCTAGAACGCTTATAGTAGTAGAGACTATAAAGCTAGCTCTAATATTATTTAAAGATTAATATCTCTTTAGCTAGAGATAGTAGTATAATATTAGACTAAACTAAGTAGCTTTATAAAAAGTGTTTACTAATAGCTATACTAAGAATTAGAGCTATAAGAGTCTAATTACTTACTCTAAGAATTAAAGCTATAAGAGCTCTAATTACTTATCTCTTTAGTACTATATAAGACTACTAGTAGATCTAGTTAGTAGTAGAAAAAATACCTTTAGTAGTAAGCTAAAGAAAGCTAGAAAAGCTTTATATATAAAAGAACTTCTATAAAACTTCTATATATATTAAAGTTATTTATATTAAGTTAATATAAATACTTTCTAGCCTATATAGAGTAAAACTAGAGAGTTAATATAAATACTTTTTATTTATATAGAAATATTAATATTAAGTTAATATAAATTATAATATACTTTATAAATAAACGCTTTATATAAATAAACACTCTATATAAATAAATACTCTAAAAATACTAAGCTTTTACTAAATACTACTATCTTTATTATAAAGCTCTCTATAAATGCCTAATTAACTTTAGATAAATTCTAAATATAGCTTACGCTCTAGACTATTTAATAGAACCTAGAGCTAAGCTTATAGCGCTCTATAGCTCTCTATAATATAGAGTAGAAGAAAGTCTACTATTAATACTATAGAGTTACTCTATAATATAAAAAAATACCTAATTTAATAAAGCTTATAAAAAATAAAGAGTAGGTAATAGTTAAGTATATACTTAATCTAGACGCGTAAGAATTTACTCTCTAGCTTACTACTATTTAAGATATAGCTAATAAGCTACTTACTAAGTAAAAGAAAAAGGTTATAGGTAAGAACTAGCTAAATAACTTTATTACGTACTATTCTAAGCTTAAAATATAGCTTAATTATAAGTATAACTATTAGAAAGTAAAGTAAGAAGATTCTATAATTATTTAGATATAGTTTAATCTAGTAGGTAATATAAAGATAAAGTATAGTATTACTAATAAAGATATATATAATTTTAATAAATCTAGCTTTATAATAGAAATAATATTACCTTAGATAGTAGTTACTAGCTCTAAGAGATAATTATAACTAAAGAGTTTTTAACTAGATAATTATAAGTAGATTTTAGTAATTATAATAGTAAGAGTAGTAGATAATATATAGATTCTACTATTTCTTATTATTATAAGTAAGAACTACCTTTTAGTATAGTATAAAGGTAGCTAGCTACTATATAACTAGGTTATAGCTATCTCTAAAAGTAGCTAGATAATAAATAAAGTTAGTATTATATAGTTAAAGTACTTTAACGCGTATACTAAAAGTTATATTATAGATATATATTATCTACTAATTTTAGATAGCTATAAAAGCTATAGCTTTATTAAATTCTAGTAGTACTATAAAAAGAATAAAATTATAGCTTTCTATATACTAGTATATTTATTATACTTTTTATAGCTACTTAATATTAGCTACTTCTTACTATTAAAGATAGTATATAGCTACTAAGTTAAGATTCTAATATATAGCTATATTAACTATATTATAAAAACTAAGTTTCTATTTACGTTTTATATAGCTTTTTACGCGTTAATTATAGATAATAATATTAAAGTAGAATTTAAAGATACTAGCTTAGTTTTATTTAATCTAGATTTAGTAGTATTAAAGCTTAAAGTTTAATTACGTATACTAATACTTTCTACTACTAATACTACTACCTAGAAGTATAAAATACCTAGTAATCTTATTAAAGTAAGGTTCTAATTAACTCTAATTTAATTAAAAATTATATAGTATCTTAATTTATTACTAACTTATATTATTATATTACTTAATTAGCTTAAGAAAAGTAATAAGCTAATAGCGTATTAGCTAGTACTTATAGAGTCTAAAGTTACCTAGCTTTAAGTAGCTAATATATAGAAAAAGAAGTATAATTTATATAAAAAAAAGTAAATTTAAAAAAGAGATACTCTTATAATTAAAGCTAGCTTATAGCTAGTTACTTAAAAAAAGGCTATAAATTAGAATAAGAGTAAGAAGTAGCGTAAAAAGGTAGTAGTATATAATAGCTAGCTAGCTTAGTAATACTATAGACGCTATAGTAAGCTAGAGTATAATATATAAATATTAGAGTTCTATTTATCTATAAAGTAAACTACTATACTAGAAGTAGTTCTACGTAGAGAAGTATAAAAGCTACGTAGTAGAGCTACTAGTTATAGAGTAACGTTACTATAGAATAGTCTAGAACTTAGTTTATACTAGTAGTAGTACTTTATACTTTTTTAAAAAAGAATAGTAGAGTCTCTTTCTTAAGTAGATAATATTATAGAATAATATAAAAGAAGTAAGAAATTATATACTAGAATAGACTAGCTTATCTAGTAATAGTATAGTTATAATTTTACTATAATTAGATAAATAAATATCTATAAACTAGAGAGTTTAGGTATATAGAGAGAGTATATATATAGTAATATAAAGCTTATATAAAAGTATAAAGTAGTACTTAGTTAGTATATAAAGAAGATTTATAGAAAAGGTATTATATTCTTTTTTTTTCTTTTTTAGTATTAGTAGCTTAAGGTTAGATCTAGGTTATAGTTTAATATTATAGATATTAGATAAGTAAGATTAAGTAAGGTATACTATACCTAAATTAAGTTTTTTCTAATACCTCTCTAGGCTAGTAAATAGCGCTATACTTTATTAGAGTTTTTTTCTAATATTCTACTACTAGCTACTACGCGTAGCTACTCTAGTAGAATATTAGAGAAAAATAGCTATACTACTACTATATATATTAGAGTTATTTATATTAAGTTAATATAAATACTTTCTAGCCCGTGCAGGGCAAAACTAGAGAGTTAATATAAATTATAGTAGTAGGTTAATATAAATACTTTTTATCCGTGCAGAAATATTAACATTAAGTTAATATAAATTGTAGCGAAAACTAAGTCGATATAAATACTTTAAAAATTAAGTTAATATAGATTATAGCGAAAACAACGTTAGTATAGGTTATAGTAGTAGGTTAATATAAGTAGGTTAATATAAATATATACGCAAAAACATAGAGTTAATATAAATTATAGTAATAGGTTAATATAAATACTTTTTAGCCTATACGTAAACATTAATATTAAGCTAATATAGATTAAACATTAAGTTAATATAAATTATAGTAGCAAGTTAATATAAATTGTAGCTAAAATACAAGTTAATATAGATTATAGCTAAAATATAAGTTAATAGTTTAAATATTATCTTACTTAGTTTACGTTTAAACTCTTAATAAGAGTTAAATATAGGCGTAGGTTTAGAGAAGGTTTAGCTACTTACCTTAAGTTATAGCTAGCTAAACTATTAAGCTATTCTTTAAGTATATATACTCTATGTCTGTCTACTTTTAGACTCTTCTATAGTAGTAGCGCGTACACCTACTATAAGTAGAGCAAGACGCAGACATTCTCTTATTAAGAGTAGCTTTTTAGTACTATTTAAGTATAATAACTTATTTTAGGGCTGCGAGTTAGTACTAGACTGCGAGTATGCAAGAGAAAGAGTTAATAGAGGTACGCTAGCTTAAAGAAGCGTAGAGAGTAACAACGTTAGGTAATTAGAGGTAGACATATATAAGAATAGGTTACGTTTCTGCTACTATTGTAAATAGCGCTTAATTCTTTTATTTATAGTTACGTTTCTGCTACTATTATAAATAGCGCTTAATCCTTTTATTTACAGTTGCGTTTTTGCTGCTATTATAAATAGTGCTTAATCCTTTTATTTATAGTCGCGTTTCTACTACTATTATAAATAGCGCTTAATTCTTTTATTTGTAGTTACGTCTCTGCTACTATTATAAATAGCGCTTAATTCTTTTATTCGTAGTTACGTTAGATAGACATTCTAGTAGTATCTAAGGTTTTTAGTTTGTAGTAGTAGAGAGAGAAGTAGCTATAAAATTTTAGCTAGCTTACTTTTTGTCTTTGCATGTAGAGAGAAGAGAAGAGGAGAAAGTAGTCTAGGTACCGCCTTAACTTCTCTTATCTTCCGCAGCTAAAGTTTCTACGTAAGTACAGTTTCCTTCTAATTTAGCTTAGTATCTACTCGCTACCTTAATAGTATAGTAGGTAGAGTTTTGTACGTTTTAGTAGTAGTTATAGAATAATAGCGTGCGTAAGAGTCTTTAAGAAGGCGCTATATACTAGACTAGGTAGCTTTAGCATATTAGTAAATTCTAGCGAATTTTGTAGTAATAGCTATAGACACTTATAAGGTATAGATAGATCGCCTAGAATTACTATAGTTTAACTCTCTAGCAGAACTTAAACATGTATAGAAGTGTAGTTAGGTTTTAGTATTAGACTATAAGAAGAGGGGTTTAAGGTTATAGCATATTTAGGTTATAAGCCTAAACCTCTATCTTATAGCTAACTAGAGTAGATAGAATTTATAGGTAACTCTATGCTTATAGACGCCGCTCTGCTTCTTTTCCCGCCTAGCTATACTAGTTAATCTAGGCTAGTTTTTGTGCAGACAAGTAGCTATTAAACTAAATCTAACTTACTTTTTGTCTCTAGGTCTACTATTTCTCTATGTATTTGCGGTCTACTTCCTTTAGAGTTAGGCTAATTAAATAGTTAGTAAAGAAGTAGATAGCACTTTACTTTAGACATAATAGCTTCTCGCCTAGACTTCTCTTAGACTAGGTAATAATTATAGAATTAGTGTCTTACTCTCTATATATAGAGCGTAGCTTTACGTTTTAGCAGAATAATATCGCGAAGAGCAAGGTAATAGAGAAGATTGTTGTAAGTAGAAAGAATAGGTAGCTATAAGTTTTGTTAGCTTGCTTTTAATATCGTAGCCTAGTGTAACGCTGTAGAAGAAAGACTAGAGTACAAGGCTATATAATAATCTCTTTATAGAGCTATACTCGTCTATTCTATTCTTAGCCTTTTACTTGTTTTTTTTTTTAGAGTAGTCTGCGAAAGCTATAAAGTAGGTCTACTTGCCTTACACCTATATAATATAGTTCTATTAATTTTATTTTTAGGTACTAGAGAATATAGACACTACTTTCTATATTCTAGTATTTTCTCTAATTTTAGTAGTAGAATTATAGAGAGTAGTGTTAACAAGAGTAGGTTACTAGTTAGTATAAATTATAGTAGCAGGTTAATATAAATACTTTTTAGCCTATACGTAAAAAACATAGAGTTAATATAGATTATAGTAGTAGTTAATATAAATACTTTTAGCTTATACGCGAAAAACATAGAGTTAATATAGATTATAGTAGTAGTTAATATAAATACTTTTTAGCCTATATGCGAATATTAATATTAAGCTAACATAGATTAAATATTAAGGTAATATAGATTGTAGTAGTAGGTTAATAATACTATAAATAAGTATATTTAAGTTCTCTATAGAGCTAATATATATTTGTATGTATAGAACGTATAGAGAGACTTTTAGAGTAGAGAGGTTAGAGATTAGACTAGCGTGTTAAACTTGTTCTAAGCCTAAACCCTCTTTCTCTCTCTACCTTACTTATAATAATGTATAACATAGAAGCTAAATTATCTTTTACTTGTATAAGATAGATAGATAATAGCTATAAGTCGCTTAATACTAGTACAACCTCTTTAAACATGTATTAGATATTATCTACACTCTACTTCTATTCTTTACTATATATAAGCTCTAATTAGAGCTACTTATGTAGTAGATCCTGCAACTAAAGTAGTTATAAAAAGATACTCTTAGCCTCTTTATATATACCTACAAGGTCTAGATTTACCTACTTAAGCATACTATACTATATAGTTAACATCTCTATACTACTTTTCTCTACAAAACTATAAGAAAAATTAGTTGTAGGCACTATAAGAAATATTCTATTATTAAACTACTATTAAAGTATATTCTAACGCTTACCTTTTTTAATTATCCTATTTAACTACTTCTAATACTTCTCTTAAGCTTACGCATCTCTTCTACCTTAGTAGGTTGCTAGATCTCTAGTAAGTTTATCTTGTGCAACTAACGCATATTCTCTACTAATAATACCTAACCTAACTCTACGTTACTATAGACGCTCTTTAATACTCTTTGCACGCTAGAACACTATAGCTAAGAGCTAGTAATACTTATACTTGTCTGCTACTATTTGTTCTTAATAGTTTAGCGTAGCAAAGAACATATTTATAAAGTTCTACTTATTATCTAGTAATGTAGTAGTAGGCTAATAAGTCTTCTCTTAGTTATCTACCTCTTCTTAGTTATCTATATTCTCTTTGCTATCTATATCCTCTTCGCTACTATTACAGATAGTCGCCTATAACTCTTTATCTTAACTCTGTAGTAAACGTGCGGGTAGTTGTATAGACTCTCTAAATACCTCTACTATGTTCCCTTCTCTTAACCTCTATATTCTTATTATTATGCTAAGATTCTTAAATACTCTCTAGCTAGCTACTTATACAGCCCGCCTCGCTAGCTCTACTATCTTTCTAATGTCTAGCCCTTCTAGACTCTTTAAATAATTTATATATAGCTCTCTTTCTAGTATAACGTTACAGTTCTACTACTCTAACTTATTGTCTATATTCTTCTACGCATTAGCTAGTTTTAGTAGTTTCTTTTTCTTAGCTCTTTACTGTAAACCTCGTAACAGACTACCCCTATCTTTACTTATTAGCTAGAGTAAGCGCTAGCGTTTTTACTTTATCTTTTGCGTTACGTTTCGCGTTATCTTGCCTTTCTTATTAGTATTATTATTTAAGCTGCTGCTAATACTAAAATCTTTGTAGATTTTCTTTACTATTTGTAGAAGAACCTAGCGGGTTGTATTTTCGCATAGCTAGAGAAGAGCCTTAGCTAGACTATAGATAACAAAACATATTATTAGAATAAGGCTTTTACTATCTAAAACCTATACTACGCCGTCCTCTTTAAGAAGGTTGTAGGCTCGTAGAGAAATAGAATAGTAGCTAGTTAAAGAGACAACTAGTGTAGTATATTTATATAGAAAGTCTAGTCGCATTTTTTTTATTATTATAATAGAGGTAGAAGATAGATAGAAATAAGCTATTTGCTACGCTAGAAAGAAAAAGCAAATAAGTAAGGTAAAGGCTAGAGAAACTATTTTTCTACTAGCGCGCCTACGTTTTAACTCTAGAGGGGAGTAAAACCTTTCTTTGTTGTATCTACTATATTGTGTAAAGAGGTAATAGAGAGTTCTTACTTTTATTAGAATAGGCTAACTATGCTTTAGAAACTGCGAATGCGTATAAGCCTATTCTCTCTAGATAATAATACTATTATTACTCTTCTTACTACGCTTCTGCCGTTTCTTAAATACAACTCTAAATACAAAGCTATAGTCTATACTAACAACGCTTATAGCTATACTATACTACCTAGTACTATTAATAAGTACCTTTATACATACTATAAGAATATATCTAGAAAATAGAGAAGTCGTATTATTAGCTCTATAGAAGCTATAGATACTTAACTCTTCTTATAGAAGAAGTAATTCCTATTTCTATTACAACTAGTCTAGTTTATACCTAGATTACACGTTCTACGGCTATGTCTCTAGTATAACTGCTGTAGTTATATTTTAAGAAAGAAATTAGCGTAATTAAATATGTCTTAACACCTTACTACTTATAGTATTAAGATGTATACGTATAAAGAAAACTATACTCTACTTGCTCGCAAAACTACTACTACTATCTTTATAGAGAATATACGTTTTGTAGCTACATAGCACTTCTTTACTAGTAGTTCTAGACGCTCTACTAAGTATTTTAAGGTTCTAGAGTTCTTACTACTAGAGACTAACTAGAAACTAGCTAGCGCCTATAGTACTATTAATCTAGCGCTTCTTATAGCTAACGTAGATATTACAGCTTTAGAGAAGAAGCTCTAAGTATCTAAGGTAGTAAGGTAGAAGGTTCTTACTATAAGAGATATAGTTATGCCTACGCTTTATAACTACTAGCTGTCTGTATAGGTAACTAAGAGAGACTTCTAGTATACTCTTAAGAGGATACTATTTAAAGAAGTTACTCTTCTTACTACACTACCTAATTAGCAAAAAGAGCTAGAGGCCTACGTACTCTAGAACGCTGTATAAAGTTTAGTTTATGTGTACTAGTATACAGTTTGTTATACACCTAACTAGGCTCGCCTCTAAGTTATAGCTAATTAGTATAGTATTACAGTAGCTAAACCTCTAGAGGTATATAATTAGTATAGTACTAAGTATACTAGTAGGCTCTAGAAGGTGTTTATATTTACATACTATATGTTAAAGAGTGTAAAGGCCCTCTATACATAGTCTCTAAATAAGTAAGTTTAGTGTTACTAGAGCTGTATATAAGAGGTCCTTAGTAATATAGAGTCTAAAGGTATAGTAGAGCGCACGTACGCAGAACTACTTCCCCTTAAATAAGCATGCTATTAGTACTAGATAGCACTACTTTATAACTAACCTAGCTAGAACAATTATAACATAGCTCTTCTTACCTCTCTTATAATACTTGTAGTTACTACTAGTAGATTTGTTAACGCTAGCACGTATGCGACAGAACTGTCTACTTTTAAGAAGATAGCTTAGTTCGCCTTTGTGCAGGAAGCCTACCTTTAGTTTAGAGCTAAGAAAGGGGCTAAGAAGAGGGCTAAGAAAGAGGCTAAGAAAGAGAGTTATAGGTTAGAGCAAGGCCGCGCAGCTATTCTAAGCCTAAACTCTACTCTACTAGTAGTACTACTACTAAAACTAGACGCTATAGTAGAAGTTAGCAACTAGATAGATGCCTATCTATCTGCGAGCAACCTAGTATCGCCTTTTAGATAGCTTAGTAGCATAGAAAAGTTTATCTCTGTCTTAGCTACAAAGAATTCTATAGAAGAATTTATTAGTTAGTATAAATAGACGCTTACTTACTACAATGTTATAATTAGTATAAACAAGTTTTACTACCTTGTCTACTCCTTATACAACCTAGCTAGTGCATAGCTCTATAGTCTTTTGTTTATAGACAAAGAGTTAAAGCTCTCTCTAGTTCTATAGAATAAGCTATAGGACTAGCTAAGCACGCGTACATAAGAATAGTATCTTTTTAATCTAGATAATAATACTTATCTTAGAGTAGGTATAGGTTTTATACGCTTCTATATTATCTATCTTATATAGCACCTACAGAGCCTCTACTCTACCTAGAAGAAGATATAAAGCCCTACGTTAGCGTCTATAAGAGCGGCCTATTATAAGCAGGTGTAGGACTTTCTTACCTCTCTGCTAGGCTTAATCTACCTATTCTATAGCTAGCTAGCACAAGGTATAGAGCTACTTAGCGTACATTACATAAACATATCTACAAATAAGCACCGCAATCTATTCTTTATTAAGAGTCTTCTTGCCTTAGTGCCTCGCTACTATAAGTACTTCTAAAGAGATAACACGCTCTAGATTATCTATCGCTTTATTCTAGAAGTAGTAGGTAACCTACTTACCTAGTACCTATAGTTAGTACTTCTCTATACGCAAGAGCTCTAGGCGTAGACGCTAGTAAATACGCAAGAGAAGTATTACTTTTATACCTTTAGTAGCCTAATCTAGTCTAACTATAATAGAAATTAGTATACTAAGGCTAGTCTTCTTTATAACGTTCTTGTCTAGAGTATAGAGGCGTACCTTAGTAAGCGTATTAGTATTCTTCTACTACGCTATATAATTATTGCTATTAGAAGAAAGATTCTAGGTAACAATTACTTTACTAAAAGTATTAATAAAGACGACATTCTTGCTATACTAAACTAGATAGAGAGCAACGCGCTAGAATAGAAGGCTAGACACTCTGTCTAGATAGTAGAGACTAACTATATAAAAGATATTAATCGCGTATTTAACATCTCCTTCTATAAGGTAGATGCGTAATACCGCGAGAGCGTAAGGTATTACTAATTTAAGGTATAGAAAAGGCCTACTATAGAAGACTTTAACGCTTCTATCTATACACTATAGAACTCTAGTAGCTAGCCTACTACCTATGTACTAGGCGGCGAAGTCGTCTCTACGTTACTAGTACTATACTATGCTAGACAGCGTTGCGAGATTAACCTAGATATAGTACTTAAGAGTCTATTTAGTATATCTACTACCTTTTGCAGGTATTAGCGTAAGGTGCTTAAGAGAATAATGTATAACTAGAGTTCTATTATCTACGTAGCTAGTACTAAAAGTAGTAAGAGTATTACGTTTCTACTCTCTACTAGCTATTTAGAGTATTATTAGGTTATTCTAGTTATGCCTCTAGTTGCTCTTCGTATTAATATGCTGCAACACTATTATAATTTCTATATTTACTACGAGGAATAGAATTCTCTACACAACTCTAATAATGCTAAGCTAGTTCTTGTTATACCTAAACACATTAAACGCGAATTCTTTATAAAATATGCCTAGCGTATATATATAAGCGGCTACCTAGAGCGTATTATTATAGATAAGTACTACTTTGCCTTCTTACCTAGATTAGAGTACTAGCCCTGTCTCTAGAATCTAGGTAACCTAGCCTACTCTAGTATACTAATAGCATTTCTAATAGCTACGTTACTACTTATCTAGAAGCTAGCTGCATAGAATGCCCTTAGCATTAGTGCTGTTCCGCGTTATGTATACTAAGAGCTAACTACTAGAAAAAACATCTACTATAAGGTGTATTCTATAACCTTGTTCTAGTAGCCTACTACTAATAATATAGCTTTATATATTTGCTAGCTATATGTATAGCTAGATAGCTATAGAAAGATAGTAGTCTTTATACTCTATATGCATGTTACTAAGAAGCTAGTAGAAGCGCTATTCTGTCTATGTTTCTATAGAGAGCTTGCTAAAGATAATAAGAATAAGATTATAGAGTAGTTCTTAGTACTTTCTTCTAGCCTTCTCTTAGCTACTAGTACCTTTAGCTATAGAGTGTATAATAGAACTATTCGTGTGTATCTATATATAGAGTCTCTAGATAGGCTTATACAGCTTAGTTAAGAGACTAGGCGGGTAGGCTAGAACAGGGAACTAGCTGTAGCCTATATTCTAGTTACCTCTACCCTATTAAGCTACCTAGAAAAATAACTATACTAGAAATAATAGGCTATAGCAGCGTTCTTATAGATAGAGGTAAAGAACTATAAATACTGTCGCGTAGTGTTAGATAGCTACCTAGACAAGAATATAAGCTGCGTTACTTACTAACTAGATAAAGCTACCTGCAATATATGCTATAGATGCATAGTTAGAGTATAGTCTATCTATAGTACGAATTTAATCTAGAACCTACTTACTCTCTACTAGGTAGACTGCGAGCAGAAGCTCGTAACAGCAAGTTAAGGGGTTCTACTGCCCGTGCCTAATAAGAATAATACCTATCTAGTACTTAGAGACGAGCTATTTACTACTTCTCTGCTTTACCTAGACAGGGCCGTGTTGCTAAGGGGGTCTGTTTCTACACTAGTATAGGCTAACTCTCTTGTTCTTAGCTCTAAGAAGACGAGAACTAACTCTACACTTTAAGTACCTATGTTATTACAAGGCGGAACAAGTTCTACTCTATTAGCGTAGCTAGAAACGCAAAGCTAGACTCTCTAGGTTGTATACAAGACGCCTTAGCCTATCCTAACGTAAGATACAGGCGGGTCTCTGCCTAGTATAGTACTACAATCTTAGCTAACTACGCTAGGCACACCTATATAGCAGCTAGCTGCAAAACGCACACATTCTCTTGCTACTAACAAGAAGATTATAGAGAAGAAGCTCTAATAGGCGCAAAAGTAAGCTACCCTTGTACGCGACTATTAGAATATAGTATAGGCTAGTAGCACGCTTATAACTAAGCGCATACCTACTATAGTTTAGTTCTAGTTAACCTACTATAGTATCTATATAGTAGATTGCGTAGTGCAGGGCTTTACGTATACACGCGTAGGCTACTTAGTATACTATAGCTAGAATATAATAACTATAAGGTAGAAAGTAAACCTAGAGAAGATTATAAAAAAGCTATAAAAGAGAAACTAGAGTTTCTACTTTGCCTACTTTCTACTATAGGCTCTTTGTAGGCAGCAAGATTTATAGCTTATCTAAGGCATAGATTGTACAGACTAGTAGGTAAATAGTAAAGACTATTAATAGCTCTAAATTATACCTAACCTGTAGGCCTCTCTCTAGGCTAAACACCTAGAGTATTAACAGGAGCTAACTAAGCGTGCTCTTGCCTATAATATAGATCTTTAGTATTAGATAGAGTAGAAGAGATACTACAAGAATATATAGGCGTTTAGAGAGTACTAGTTACTAAATATTATATTAGATATGTTGTATATTATAAAGAAGTATTTTCTCTAGAAGCTAGAGAGCTATTCTAGCTATTAGGGCTAGTATAGAGTTTAGAATCTAGTGTATATTTATACTTTCTATAGTCTATAGAATACAGAAATAGCACAGCACGCCTGTTATAGTAATTCTACTATTCGAAATAGAGATAATAAGCAGGTAAGGTAGGTTAGCTACTAGAGCGGGGAGAGGTCTAGAGTTAGAACAAAAGGTATAGGAAAACTAGGTCTAAGCCTAAACCCTAGTCTAAGGTTAACCTGCTAGAAGAAGAATATATAGGGGGGGGATAACTCTATTCTTAAATTATTATAAGAGCTATAGTCCCTCGCAGTAGTAAATAGAGAGTAGAAGAGTAAATATAGAAACACGTAACTAATATTAATTAGGTTGCTATAGCTAGACTAGGCGGAAATAGGTACTATACAAGAGTAAAGTATACAGAGTAGAAGAGTAGACTTAGTATAGAAAGCACGTTCGCGAACTATATACGTAGGTAGAGGAGGGGTTAGAGATTAGAATAAACAAACGTAGTTAGGTAATAACGTAGCTAGATAGGCTTAGCACAGTACTAGCGCTAGCTTTAACAACTACGCTGCTTAAACTAAAATATTAACACCTACTCTCTCTTTCTACCTTATCTACACACCCGCACAGCCGCTATATTTACTTCTAATTAAACAAAATAACGTCTATTATTAATTTCTATATATATTCTCTCTACAGCGCTTATAAAAAAAGGCGTTAGAATTACCTATAGAGGCGATAATAGCGCGCCGCGGGCGCGCGCAAGTTTAAGGTAAAGATAGCTAACGAAAATTTTAAAGTCTAACGTTACTCTCTAGCTTAGGCTTATTCTAAGCCTAAACCTCCCCTCTCTCTTTCTATTATTACTTCTTCTATTTAGCACTCTTTTACTCGCCTCTAGGGCTTAAAGTTGTCTAGGTATTTAAGAAGGAAGGGTTGTATTAAAGGCTAGTATTCCCTGTTATAAGCCTAAACCCCCTCCCTCTTTTCTTCTATAAATAGATCTGCTAACATAGTTAAGCACTATATTTTAGCACTATATTTTCTAGTGTAGTAGCGATGTTAACCTTACAAGACAAAGATAATCGTGCTAACCTGCAAGAAGCTAGTTAGAGTAAGTAATTAAGATGCTAGTAGCGAAGAGAATAAATACTAGTAAAGTTACAAAGGTTCCTTCTTAAGTAGAAGAAGGGGGGGGGGGTTTAGAGTTAGAACAGTTTGTTCTAAGCCTAAACCCCTCTCTTGCCTATACTCTATCTATTACTTTTATAAGAATCTTGCTAACTATATATAGTAGTTAAGAATGTTACTCTATTCTAGCAATCGCCTACTACTAAGCTAGGTACGCCTTAGGGTTAGGGTTAGG
>NW_022987240.1:320447-322200 GCF_010094035.1 Trematosphaeria pertusa | reverse complement strand
TCTAGCTATATTAGTACGCGCTACTTATAGTTAATCTAAACGTTAACTTCTTTAAGTAGCTTATAACTAATTATTATATTATAGTAGCTAGTATTATAATATATAAAGTAAGTATAAATTTAGTAGCTTTTTAGTACTAGATTAGCTTTAAAATACTTATCTACTTAGCTATTAGATTATCTATTATATCTAGTAAGAGAGATTAGTTCTATACGTAATAGCTTAACGTAGAGGTTTTTTCTAAAAGTTTAAAGGTACTTTAGATATACTAAGACGTAGCTACCTACTTCTATATTAATTAAGCCTTTAAGCTTAATTATAAGACTATTTATAGAGATTTAGTAGAGTAGAGTAAACGTAAAACTACTAAATAGCTTTTTATATAGATTAATTACTCTAGTAAATAGCTTTAGAGAGAAGACTTCTTCTAGAGCTAGACTTTTTCTAAATTATTAGATTTATATTCTAACGTATTATTCTTAGGTACTTATAGCTCTATAGGCTTTATAGGCTTTTTCTTTAGATTAATGTTTTTAATAGCTTTCTACGTAGTAGAAGCTCTAGAGTAATTATAGCTTAGGTAGCTAGATTAGTAGTATTAAAAATAGGTAACTAGCTTCTAGATTACTAGAGCTTTATTAAGTACTAGAAAATCTAGAAAAGCTAGAGGCGCGTATTATAGTATTAACGTAATTATATTACGTCTTTTAGTCTTTCTAGTAGTAATACATACTTCTCTAAAGGTAAGCTCTTAAGTAAGATTTTAAGTAAGGTCTATATAGTAATTATAGTTATTAATATATTAATATTAGTATATACTTAACTATATATATATATTCTCTAGTAGCTTCTTATAAAATTTCTCTACCTATTAATCTACTAGAAGCTAACGCTTCTATATAAAGTAGAAGAAATTATTCTAGAAGTAGGCAAAGTTAGTAGTACTTTAGTAATAAAGCTTTTAGAAATTATAGTAAGCGTTTAGCCTCTTATATAGGTCTCTATAGCTCTTCTCTAGCTAATTAAGAATATAATTATAGAAAACTACTACGCTACTATTCTTAATAGTATATAATATTACTAATAAAGTCTAGTACGCGTCTTTTTTAGTTTATATATAGATATAGATAATAATAGTTTTTTTAGTATTCTTTAGTATATTTCTAGTATACTAATTCTAGTTTACTTAAAGTTTATTATATATACTATCTCTCTACTACTTAAAGATAATACTCTTACTATCTAATAATAAGAGTAGATCTAGAAACTTAGTAGAGCGTATTAGTTAGCTCTTTAGCGCTTATAACGCTAGAGGTATAGCTAGCTAGTATATAGAGAGGCTAGAACCTAAGATTAAATTCTCTAGTAGTAACGTGCTTAAATTATATATAATTAGTATTATAGAGAAACACGTTACATATTAAACTAGCGTAGTAGATAGTATCTAGTCTCTAGAGTAGGTTAATTATACTTATAGTTACTAGATTTTAGCGTCTTTTTTAGCTAGAGTAGTAGTCTATATCTAATATCTTATATATATATTATCTCTTTTAGTAAGAACGTTAGTAGTAATCTAGTAATATATATAGATTTATTATTTATATACCTATTATATATATAATTAGCTAACTATTTTATTAATAATTTTAGCTAGCGTTTCTAGAAAGAGCTCTTAAAGCTCTTTAGTAGAGGTAGAGAGTATATATAAACTTAAGGCTAATAATAGCTCTAGTATTACTAAGCTTTAGTAGAG
>NW_022987240.1:318788-320084 GCF_010094035.1 Trematosphaeria pertusa | reverse complement strand
AATTTTCTAGGTAAGCAACTAGGCTCTTATAGCTCTAATTCTTAGTATTAGCTATTAGTAAACGCTTCTTAATAAGGCTACTTAGTTTAGCTAGATATTATACTACCGTCTCTAGCTAAAGAGGTATTAACCTTTAGATAATATAAGAGCTAGGTTTATAGTCTCTACTACTATAAGCGTCTCTAGAATACCTAGCTAGGTAAGTTAGCTATAGGTAGTACTATCTCTATAAGCTATAAGAATAAGAGATGCTAGTAGAGTAGGTTAGGTTAAATTTAGCTATCTAAAGGTAAGAAGTAGAAGAAAGGCTTTAAGAGGCTCTATATATAGAGGTGCTAAGCGCTAAGACGCTAGGCTAGGTTACGTAATTAAATTACGTAACCTAAGATTATATAACCTAAGGTAAATCTCTAAACTAGACTATTATAACTACTAGTATTTCTTTATTATAAATACTATAGTTTATCTAGATAGTATTTATTATCTTACTAAAGAAAGCTACTAGTCTCTAGATGCTATCTTCTTAAAGTTATAAAAGAACTTTAGTAACTATGCTATCTAATACGTTTATTTCTACTCTTGTATAGTAATAGAGAGAGTAATAAGCTAGTATAGTATTAGATAGTATAAGATTCTTAACCTGCTAAAATACCGCGAGCTTAATTTCTTTAAAGGTATACTATACTCTCTATTTTAGTAGCTTAGTAAGAGAGCAGACAATCTAGCTATAATTCTTTAAGAAGGCTTAGTAGAAATTATAGAAACCTGTGAGGGCTGGGTCCGCGGTCTCCACTGCTGTGAGCGCCCCTGGAACACCTAGCTGGGTAAGTCGGCTGCAGGCAGCACTGTCTCCACGAGCTGTAAGGATAAGGGGTGCTAGCAGGGTAGGTTGGGTCAAATTCAGCTATCTAAAGGTGAGGAGTAGAAGGCTGCTCCGAGAGGCTCTATATACAGAGGTGCCGAGCGCCAAGGCGCTAGGCTAGGTCACGTGGTAAGATCACGTGACCCGAGGTTATGTGACCTGAGGTAAATCCTAAACTAGACCGTCACATTACCCCCCCTTACAGGGAGAGCTCGTCCCCGAGCTCTAAAATACGCCTCCTAGGTCCCCCTTCTTCTAAAACTCCCGCGTTATGCTCTTAACCGTCTCTTTCGGCTCGTAGTAAGTGTATTCGTGTCGGTTTCGAACTAGAAGCGCTTTTACAGCCACTACCTTCCCTCTAGTCGCTCCATCCTCTACAGAGCCTTTGCCTGTTAGGGAGAAAGAGGCTTGTTTCCGCGTCCGCGGGGCGGCTT
>NW_022987240.1:313103-314929 GCF_010094035.1 Trematosphaeria pertusa | reverse complement strand
AAAGTCTCTTACCTTATAGGGAGCGTTGATAAAGCCTGCGGCATTGTACTAGGTAGGGTCAGGATTATGAGCAACCCATGCAGCGCGGTATTAAAGGCGATTTCGATAAAGACGGCTATCCAGGATTTCATGTACGGGCCATTCTGGATTGCCATCCACTTCAATAGGTGGCTGCTCAGGCTCTACCTGCCCTGGTAACGGCTCTGAGGCTTTTCTTAGCCGATTGGCGTGGAAGACGTCATGCATACGCATATATGCAGGTAGCCGGAGCTGGAAGGAGTAACCCTTCATGGTAACAATTGGGTAAGGGCCGTACATCTGTTGATCCAGCTTTGCACTAGGCCAATCTGTTAAAAAGCCACGAGGTTTGACATAGACGAGGTCGCCTACCGCGAAATTAGGTTCTCGGCGCTTTTTGTTTGCTTGGAGCGCCTGCCTGGCTTGCGCTTTCGCGATATTGCTTCGTGCGATTTTGGTGGCTTTTTCCACGGCGTCGTATCGCTCCTTGGCGAAATCCTAAGCTTTCTGGCGCGAGAGACGCTTACGCAGGGTAGAGGCTTTTATCGTACGCTCCTTCCAATCCTAGTAGTGTATCGGCCGGTGTCCGAATTCAATTTCGTACGCCGTTAGTCCTGTGGTTTTATGCGGCAACGTAGCTTGTGCCCAATCCATGCAGGGCAGAAGGTCTGACTAATTATCCTGGTGGTAGTTAACGAATAGACGCAGACGCTGGTCGAGGTATTAATTGACGATCTCCGTATTTCCATCGGTTTGCGGGTGGTACGCGGTGGAGAGCTTCTGCTTAATTCCTGTGAGCTGACAGAGCTCATCCATAAAGGCAGAGGTAAACTGTGGGCCGCGATCCGATACAATAGACCTAGGAGGACTATATATACGCTAGATATATTGGTAATACAGCTCCGCTGTGCGTCGAGCCGTAATTTCCTTGTGGCAGGGTAGAGAGAAGCTCCGCTTACTTAGCCGATCCACAACGACGTACACGCAGTCAAATCCTTTCTTGTCTAGGGGGAAGCTCTTGAAATCTATGGAGACGTCCTGCCAAGCCCTCTCAGGGATGGGCAGAGGCTTTAGGAGACCTAGCGTCTTATCCCGCGGAGCATGGCTCCAGCGGCAAGCCTTGCATGCCGCCACGTACGTATCAACGTCTTCTCGCATGCCTGGCTAGTAATATTGATCTCGCAGCAACTGGGTGGTTTTTCTTCGTCCTGGGTGGGCAGTTACCTGAGTGGCATGCACGGCACGTATCAAATGCGTTCGTAGGTGGTTAACGGCAGGAACTATTAATCAATCCCGATAGGTTAACAAGCCGTCTTCTATTTTCCAGGCGGAGCCTGACATAGTGGCTTTTTCTCGAGCTGGCTGCAGAGAGTCGTCCGATTAGTTGGCTGCGATAACCCAATCGATCACAGCATATAAATCTTCGGTAGAGGGTGCCTCCATGAACATATTAGCGGCGGCGATTTCCGCCGCACTGCTAGCCAATCCCTGGGCAGCTAAGACTAATAGCTTACCCGATAATCGCTTAACGGCTAAGAGGCTAATTTGCTCCTTGCTTAGGAAAGCCCTCGTACGGGCGGCACGATCCTTCTCCTTTTAGGTCTTGAGCTCTTCTTGCTTTCGTAATAACGCGTCAGCTACTATATTAGCTAAACCTAGTCGATAGGTAAGCTTAAGGTTATAGTCGGCAATATCGTTCGCCTAGCGGACCTGCCTGGCGGTGAGTTCCCGCTTGGTGGCAAAGTACTCTAAAGCTCGGTGGTCGGTTAATACCGTGAAAGGCTCTGGATCTTGCAAGCTAATTAACT
>NW_022987240.1:309699-312340 GCF_010094035.1 Trematosphaeria pertusa | reverse complement strand
ATGCAACACCTTGTTAATATATCGCTGAAAGGTAGCAGGGCCGTTGCAGAGGCCGAAGGGCAGGACTTAATACTTATAGTTGCCGTACCGCGTGCGGAAAGACGTTAGGTCCTCCACTAACTCATTAAGCTAGATCCGGTGGAAAGCTTGCCTTACGTCTAACTTAGTAAAGACCTTAGCGCGCGACAGGCGTGTGAGCGTTTCCTGGATAAGGGGGATAGGATAGGCGTCTTTTTTCGTAATGGCGTTGAGCTTTCGGTAGTCAACGCAGAACCTCCATCCCCCACCTGGCTTTTTGGCAAACAGGACTAGTGACGCGTATGACGCATCGCTATAGACGATAAAGCCGCGACGAAGGTAGTCCTCTAGGTAATCCCGCACCAACTGCAGGTGCTCTAGCGACATGCTGTAAAGGGGACTGTTCGTTAGGGTATTTTCCGCCGTGAGCTTAATGTCGTGATCTACGCCTTCTCTATGTAGCGGCAGGGTATCGGAATCCTTTTTTAAGAAATAGGCCACGGTTGCGCCGGCGTATCCTGGGGATGGGAGCTTTTTGGCAACCAGTTGGCGGAGTTCCTCCTCTGGATCGGCGGCAGGGGTTTCCTTCCTATCGGCAATAAGCTAATCAACCTCGTAGACACTAAGGTGCCTAATTGTGGTGTCTTTTCGACGCGCGTTAATCATGAAGGCAGCTGCGCCGATTATGTTGACGTCGAGCCCAGCCTTCAAGCATGTTTCCCGCGAAACAGGTGGCTTTTTTAGCTTGCGGAGCAACCTAGCAGGCGGGTTAAGATCCTTAAGCTGCCTGTTCATCTTACGCAGGTTTTCTTAAAGCTCCTGGCGTTGCGATCCTCCCTTCCCTCGTTATATTACCCTTGGCTTTTCCACCGCTGATATTAGGGCGTCGCGGCGATTGGCATCGGCTTGGTAAGCTGCTTGAGCTTCGGCGGTGGATTAAGGGGATCGTGTGGGGACGAACGCGTCGCGTTTGCAATTGATTAATCGATTGGTGTCTGGCTATATTAGTGCGCGCTGCTTGCAGTTAACCCAAACGTTAACTTCTTCAAGCAACTTGCGACCAATTATCGCATCATGGCGGCTAGTGTTGCAACACACGAAGTGAGTGCGGATTTAGTAGCTTTCTAGCACTAGATTGGCTTCGAAATACTTATCCACTTGGCCATTAGGTCGCCCATCGTACCCGGCAAGGGGGATCGGTTCCATGCGCGATAGCTTGACGTGAAGGTTTTTCCTAAGGGTTCGAAGGTGCTTTAAGTGCACTAAGACGTAGCTGCCCGCTCCCGTATTGATTAAACCTCTAAGCTTGATTGCAAGGCTGTTCGTGGAGATTTAGCAGGGCAGGGTGAACGTGGGACTACTAAACAGCTTTTCGCGCAGGTTGATTGCTCCAGTAGGTAGCTCTAGGGAGGAGACTTCTCCTAGAGCTAGGCTTTTTCTGAATTATCTGATTCACATCCCGACGTGTTATCCTCAGGAGCTTGCGGCTCTGCGGGCTCTGCAGGCTCCTCCTCTAGATTAACGTTCTCGATGGCTTTCTGCGCGGCAGGAGCCCTAGGGCAATCGCGGCTTAGGTGACCAGGTTGGTAGCATTAAAAACAGGTAACCGGCTTCTAGATCGCCGGGGCTTTATCGGGTGCCAGAAAACCTAGGAGAGCCGGGGGCGCGCGTCGCGGTATTAACGCGATCGCGTTACGCTTTTCGGCTTTCCTGGCGGCAACGCGTGCTTCTCCTAGGGCAAGCTCTCAAGCGAGGTCTCAAGCGAGGTCTACATAGTGATTGTAGTTATCGACGCATTAACGTTAGTATATACCCAACTGCGTGCGCATGGTCTCTGGCAGCTTCTTATGAAATTCCTCTACCCATTGATCTACCGGGAGCTGGCGCTCCTGTGCAAGGCGGAAGAAATCATTCTAGAAGCGGGCAAAGTCGGTGGCGCTTCGGCAATGAAGCTTTTGGAAATCGCGGCGAGTATTTAGCCCCTTGTGTAGGTCTCTATAGCTCCTCTCTAGCTAATCGAGGATATAATCACGGGAAACCGCTGCGCCACTGTTCTTGATAGTACGCAGTATCGCTAACAGGGTCTAGTGCGCGTCTCCTTTGGTTCGCGTGCGGATATAGGCAACGATGGTTTTCTTGGTATCCTCTGGCGTATCTCTGGTATACTAATCCTGGTTGGCTCGAAGTTTGTCGTGCAAGCCGTCTCTCTACTACTCGAAGGTAACACTCTTGCCATCTGATAACAAGGGTGGATCTGGGAACTTGGCGGAGCGCGTTAGTCGGCTCTCCCGCGCTTACGACGCTAGGGGTGTGGCTAGCTAGTATGCAGAGAGGCGAGGACCTAGGATTAAATCCTCTAGCGGCAACGCGCTCGAATCGCGTATAATTAGTGTCGTAGGGAAACGCGTCGCGCGTTAAACTGGCACAGCAGGCTAGTCCCTCGAGCGGGTCAATTGCGCTCGCAGTTGCTGGATTTCGGCGTCCTTTTCGGCCAGGATAGTAGCCTGTGCCAGGTTTTTCGCGTATACGTCATCTCCCTTAGCAAGAGCGTTGGCGGCGATCTGGCGATACATGTGGATTTGTTGTTCATGTACCCGTCGTATATACAATTAGCTGACCATTT
>NW_022987240.1:306845-309039 GCF_010094035.1 Trematosphaeria pertusa | reverse complement strand
CGCGTCGCGGTATTAACGCGATCGCGTTACGCTTTTCGGCTTTCCTGGCGGCAACGCGTGCTTCTCCTAGGGCAAGCTCTCAAGCGAGGTCTCAAGCGAGGTCTACATAGTGATTGTAGTTATCGACGCATTAACGTTAGTATATACCCAACTGCGTGCGCATGGTCTCTGGCAGCTTCTTATGAAATTCCTCTACCCATTGATCTACCGGGAGCTGGCGCTCCTGTGCAAGGCGGAAGAAATCATTCTAGAAGCGGGCAAAGTCGGTGGCGCTTCGGCAATGAAGCTTTTGGAAATCGCGGCGAGTATTTAGCCCCTTGTGTAGGTCTCTATAGCTCCTCTCTAGCTAATCGAGGATATAATCACGGGAAACCGCTGCGCCACTGTTCTTGATAGTACGCAGTATCGCTAACAGGGTCTAGTGCGCGTCTCCTTTGGTTCGCGTGCGGATATAGGCAACGATGGTTTTCTTGGTATCCTCTGGCGTATCTCTGGTATACTAATCCTGGTTGGCTCGAAGTTTGTCGTGCAAGCCGTCTCTCTACTACTCGAAGGTAACACTCTTGCCATCTGATAACAAGGGTGGATCTGGGAACTTGGCGGAGCGCGTTAGTCGGCTCTCCCGCGCTTACGACGCTAGGGGTGTGGCTAGCTAGTATGCAGAGAGGCGAGGACCTAGGATTAAATCCTCTAGCGGCAACGCGCTCGAATCGCGTATAATTAGTGTCGTAGGGAAACGCGTCGCGCGTTAAACTGGCACAGCAGGCTAGTCCCTCGAGCGGGTCAATTGCGCTCGCAGTTGCTGGATTTCGGCGTCCTTTTCGGCCAGGATAGTAGCCTGTGCCAGGTTTTTCGCGTATACGTCATCTCCCTTAGCAAGAGCGTTGGCGGCGATCTGGCGATACATGTGGATTTGTTGTTCATGTACCCGTCGTATATACAATTAGCTGACCATTTTGTCGACGATTTCGGCTAGCGTTTCTAGGAAGAGCTCTTGAAGCTCCTTGGCGGAGGCAGGGAGTGTAAACGAACCCAAGGCCGACGATAGCTCTGGTATTACCGAGCTCTAGCGGAGCCTTGCGAGCTTCTGGTCGAAGTCGTTGTCCTAATTCTTGTTGGTTATCGTGTCGTGTTGCCGAACAGGGTTTTCGCGATAGAAATATTGATTGGTATATCCTGCGGGCAGGTTCGCTGCCCTGGATTCGAGGACCGTCGGGGTGAAGGGGTATTGTAGGGCCGAGGTCCTGCCTCTGGATCGGCTTCGCGAGGGTTCTCCCATGGTGTTCGGATTTGTTCGGCTTTTCGATCGAGAAAGAAGCGAAGGGGGGAGGTATTTAGCTGCTGGCGGAGCAGCGGGTTGTCGGTTCTACTAGCGGGGCAGAGAGATGGTTGGCTCTGCTGGCGGAGCAGAGGATTGTCGATTTTTCGTAATTCGTAAAAAGGGGGGGGGTTTCCGTACGTAGAAGTTCCGTAGAAGTCCTCCCGTACATAGAGCTCTCGATAGCTCTCTTCGGCTCGGTGCCAGTATCTTTCTGCCGCTAACTAGATCCGCTAGTAGTCTTATGCAGCGCTGAGGGGTGAGCGATCGATTGGTACGTTGATGGATCCTCAGGGTAAGCGACTAGGCTCTCGTAGCTCTAATCCTTGGTGTTGGCCGTTAGTAAACGCTCCTTGACGAGGCTACTTGGTTTGGCTAGATATTGTGCCGCCGTCTCCGGCTGAAGGGGTATTGACCTTTGGATAATGTGAGGGCTGGGTCCGCGGTCTCCACTGCTGTGAGCGCCCCTGGAACACCTAGCTGGGTAAGTTAGCTGCAGGCAGCACTGTCTCCACGAGCTGTAAGGATAAGGGGTGCTAGCAGGGTAGGTTGGGTCAAATTCAGCTATCCAAAGGTGAGGAGTAGAAGGCTGCTCCGAGAGGCTCTATATACAGAGGTGCCGAGCGCCAAGGCGCTAGGCTAGGTCACGTGGTAAGATCACGTGACCCGAGGTCATGTGACCTAAGGTAAATCCTAAACTAGACCGTCACAAAACCTAGAAATAATTAAAGGCTCTTAAGAGTTATAAGTATAGGCTAATTCTAGATAGTAGTAACCTTCTTAGAGTTCTTCTAGATTTTATTAGTACTTATAATTAATTCTAGAAACTTAGTACTTTTAATAGTAAATTTAGATTTCTTAATATCTACTTATAAC